>NW_026872078.1:0-143094 GCF_033458585.1 Syngnathus typhle
CCTCGGGTGCTTTAGAGTGCCGAGTTATTCACTGCGCATGAAGAAATGAGCACCTCCAACGTTTGGTTTATGTTTTATAAGCATTTTTAATTTTATTGCTTAAATCGCATTTTCTCGGCGAGCTGAGCACTTTTTCTGAATTGTGCCGCTCCCGTCACTCTGGTTAGGTTGGCATCGAAAAAAACGCTCTCGGGTGCTTTAGAGTGCCGAGTTTATCACTGCGCATGAAGAAATGACCACCTCCAACGTTTGGTTTATGTTTTATAAGCATTTTTAATTTTATTGCTTAAATCGCATTTTCTCGGCGAGCTGAGCGCTTTTTCTGAATTGTGCCGCTCCCGTCACTCTGGTTAGGTTGGCATCGAAAAAAACGCTCTTGGGTGCTTTAGAGTGCCGAGTTTATCACTGCGCATGAAGAAATGACCACCTCCAACGTTTGGTTTATGTTTTATAAGCATTTTTAATTTTATTGCTTAAATCGCATTTTCTCGGCGAGCTGAGCGCTTTTTCTGAATTGTGCCGCTCCCGTCACTCTGGTCAGGTTGGCATCGAAAAAAACGCTCTCGGGTGCTTTAGAGTGCCGAGTTTATCACTGCGCATGAAGAAATGACCACCTCCAACGTTTGGTTTATGTTTTATAAGCATTTTTAATTTTATTGCTTAAATCGCATTTTCTCGGCGAGCTGAGCGCTTTTTCTGAATTGTGCCGCTCCCGTCACTCTGGTTAGGTTGGCATCGAAAAAAACGCTCTCGGGTGCTTTAGAGTGCCGAGTTATTCACTGCGCATGAAGAAATGACCACCTCCAACGTTTGGTTTATGTTTAATAAGCATTTTTAATTTTATTGCTTAAATCGCATTTTCTCGGCGAGCTGAGCACTTTTTCTGAATTGTGCCGCTCCCGTCACTCTGGTTAGGTTGGCATCGAAAAAAACGCTCTCGGGTGCTTTAGAGTGCCGAGTTTATTACTGCGCATTAAGAAATGACCACCTCCAACGTTTGGTTTATGTTTTATAAGCATTTTTAATTGTATTGCTTAAATCGCATTTTTTCGGCGAGCTGAGCACTTTTTCTGAATTGTGCCGCTCCCGTCACTCTGGTTAGGTTGGCATCGAAAAAAACGCTCTCGGGTGCTTTAGAGTGCCGAGTTATTCACTGCGTACGAAGAAATGACCACCTCCAACGTTTGGTTTATGTTTTATAAGCATTTTTAATTTTATTGCTTAAATCGCATTTTCTCGGCGAGCTGAGCGCTTTTTCTGAATTGTGCCGCTCCCGTCACTCTGGTTAGGTTGGCATCGAAAAAAACGCTCTCGGGTGCTTTAGAGTGCCGAGTTTATCACTGCGCATGAAGAAATGACCACCTCCAACGTTTGGTTTATGTTTTATAAGCATTTTTAATTTTATTGCTTATATCGCATTTTCTCGGCGAGCTGAGCGCTTTTTCTGAATTGTGCCGCTCCCGTCACTCTGGTTAGGTTGGCATCGAAAAAAACGCTCTCGGGTGCTTTAGAGTGCCGAGTTTATCACTGCGCATGAAGAAATGACCACCTCCAACGTTTGGTTTATGTTTTATAAGCCTTTTTAATTTTATTGCTTAAATCGCATTTTCTCGGTGAGCTGAGCGCTTTTTCTGAATTGTGCCGCTCCCGTCACTCTGGTTAGGTTGGCATCGAAAAAAACGCTCTCGGGTGCTTTAGAGTGCCGAGTTTATCACTGCGCATGAAGAAATGACCGCCTCCAACGTTTGGTTTGTGTTTTATAAGCATGTTTAATTTTATTGCTTAAATCGGATTTTCTCGGCGAGCTGAGCACTTTTTCTGAATTGTGCCGCTCCCGTCACTCTGGTTAGGTTGGCATCGAAAAAAACGCTCTTGGGTGCTTTAGAGTGCCGAGTTTATCACTGCGCATGAAGAAATGACCACCTCCAACGTTTGGTTTATGTTTTATAAGCATTTTTAATTTTATTGCTTAAATCGCATTTTCTCGGCGAGCTGAGCGCTTTTTCTGAATTGTGCCGCTCCCGTCACTCTGGTTAGGTTGGCATCGAAAAAAACGCTCTCGGGTGCTTTAGAGTGCCGAGTTTATCACTGCGCATGAAGAAATGACCACCTCCAACGTTTGGTTTATGTTTTATAAGCATTTTTAATTTTATTGCTTAAATTGCATTTTCTCGGCGAGCTGAGCGCTTTTTCTGAATTGTGCCGCTCCCGTCACTCTGGTTAGGTTGGCATCGAAAAAAACGCTCTCGGGTGCTTTAGAGTGCCGAGTTATTCACTGCGCATGAAGAAATGACCACCTCCAACGTTTGGTTTATGTTTTATAAGCATTTTTAATTTTATTGCTTAAATCGCATTTTCTCGGCGAGCTGAGCACTTTTTCTGAATTGTGCCGCTCCCGTCACTCTGGTTAGGTTGGCATCGAAAAAAACGCTCTCGGGTGCTTTAGAGTGCCGAGTTTATCACTGCGCATGAAGAAATGACCACCTCCAACGTTTGGTTTATGTTTTATAAGCATTTTTAATTTTATTGCTTAAATCGCATTTTCTCGGCGAGCTGAGCACTTTTTCTGAATTGTGCCGCTCCCGTCACTCTGGTTAGGTTGGCATCGAAAAAAACGCTCTCGGGTGCTTTAGAGTGCCGAGTTATTCACTGCGCATGAAGAAATGACCACCTCCAACGTTTGGTTCATGTTTTAAAAGCATTTTTAATTTTATTGCTTAAATCGCATTTTCTCGGCGAGCTGAGCACTTTTTCTGAATTGTGCCGCTCCCGTCACTCTGGTTAGGTTGGCATCGAAAAAAACGCTCTCGGGTGCTTTAGAGTGCCGAGTTTATCACTGCGCATGAAGAAATGACCACCTCCAACGTTTGGTTTATGTTTTATAAGCATTTTTAATTTTATTGCTTAAATCGCATTTTCTCGGCGAGCTGAGCACTTTTTCTGAATTGTGCCGCTCCCGTCACTCTGGTTAGGTTGGCATCGAAAAAAACGCTCTCGGGTGCTTTAGAGTGCCGAGTTATTCACTGCGCACGAAGAAATTACCACCTCCAACGTTTGGTTTATGTTTTATAAGCATTTTTAATTTTATTGCTTAAATCGCATTTTCTCGGCGAGCTGAGCGCTTTTTCTGAATTGTGCCGCTCCCGTCACTCTGGTTAGGTTGGCATCGAAAAAAACGCTCTCGGGTGCTTTAGAGTGCCGAGTTTATCACTGCGCATGAAGAAATGACCACCTCCAACGTTTGGTTTATGTTTTATAAGCATTTTTAATTTTATTGCTTAAATCGCATTTTCTCGGCGAGCTGAGCGCTTTTTCTGAATTGTGCCGCTCCCGTCACTCTGGTTAGGTTGGCATTGAAAAAAACGCTCTCGGGTGCTTTAGAGTGCCGAGTTTATCACTGCGCATGAAGAATTGACCACCTCCAACGTTTGGTTTATGTTTTATAAGCATTTTTAATTTTATTGCTTAAATCGCATTTTCTCGGCGAGCTGAGCGCTTTTTCTGAATTGTGCCGCTCCCGTCACTCTGGTTAGGTTGGCATCGAAAAAAACGCTCTCGGGTGCTTTAGAGTGCCGAGTTTATCACTGCGCATGAAGAAATGACCACCTCCAACGTTTGGTTTATGTTTTATAAGCATTTTTAATTTTATTGCTTAAATCGCATTTTCTCGGCGAGCTGAGCACTTTTTCTGAATTGTGCCGCTCCCGTCACTCTGGTTAGGTTGGCATCGAAAAAAACGCTCTCGGGTGCTTTAGAGTGCCGAGTTTATCACTGCGCATGAAGAAATGACCACCTCCAACGTTTGGTTTATGTTTAATAAGCATTTTTAATTTTATTGCTTAAATCGCATTTTCTCGGCGAGCTGAGCACTTTTTCTGAATTGTGCCGCTCCCGTCACTCTGGTTAGGTTGGCATCGAAAAAAACGCTCTCGGGTGCTTTAGAGTGCCGAGTTTATCACTGCGCATGAAGAAATGACCACCTCCAACGTTTGGTTTATGTTTTATAAGCATTTTTAATTTTATTGCTTAAATCGCATTTTCTCGGCGAGCTGAGCACTTTTTCTGAATTGTGCCGCTCCCGTCACTCTGGTTAGGTTGGCATCGAAAAAAACGCTCTCGGGTGCTTTAGAGTGCCGAGTTTATCACTGCGCATGAAGAAATGACCACCTCCAACGTTTGGTTTATGTTTTATAAGCATTTTTAATTTTATTGCTTAAATCGCATTTTCTCGGCGAGCTGAGCACTTTTTCTGAATTGTGCCGCTCCCGTCACTCTGGTTAGGTTGGCATCGAAAAAAACGCTCTCGGGTGCTTTAGAGTGCCAAGTCATTCACTGCGCATGAAGAAATGACCACCTCCAACGTTTGGTTTATGTTTTATAAGCATTTTTAATTTTATTGCTTAAATCGCATTTTCTCGGCGAGCTGAGCACTTTTTCTGAATTGTGCCGCTCCCGTCACTCTGGTTAGGTTGGCATCGAAAAAAACGCTCTCGGGTGCTTTAGAGTGCCGAGTTTATTACTGCGCATTAAGAAATGACCACCTCCAACGTTTGGTTTATGTTTTAAAAGCATTTTTAATTTTATTGCTTAAATCGCATTTTCTCGGCGAGCTGAGCACTTTTTCTGAATTGTGCCGCTCCCGTCACTCTGGTAGGTTGGCATCGAAAAAAACGCTCTCGGGTGCTTTAGAGTGCCGAGTTATTCACTGCGCATGAAGAAATGACCACCTCCAACGTTTGGTTTATGTTTTATAAGCATTTTTAATTGTATTGCTTAAATCGCATTTTCTCGGCGAGCTGAGCACTTTTTCTGAATTGTGCCGCTCCCGTCACTCTGGTTAGGTTGGCATCGAAAAAAACGCTCTTGGGTGCTTTAGAGTGCCGAGTTTATCACTGCGCATGAAGAAATGACCACCTCCAACGTTTGGTTTATGTTTTATAAGCATTTTTAATTTTATATCTTAAATCGCATTTTCTCGGCGAGCTGAGCGCTTTTTCTGAATTGTGCCGCTCCCGTCACTCTGGTTAGGTTGGCATCGAAAAAAACGCTCTCGGGTGCTTTAGAGTGCCGAGTTTATCACTGCGCATGAAGAAATGACCACCTCCAACGTTTGGTTTATGTTTTATAAGCATTTTTAATTTTATTGCTTAAATCGCATTTTCTCGGCGAGCTGAGCGCTTTTTCTGAATCGTGCCGCTCCCGTCACTCTGGTTAGGTTGGCATCGAAAAAAACGCTCTCGGGTGCTTTAGAGTGCCGAGTTATTCACTGCGCATGAAGAAATGACCACCTCCAACGTTTGGTTTATGTTTAATAAGCATTTTTAATTTTATTGCTTAAATCGCATTTTCTCGGCGACCTAAACACTTTTTCTGAATTGTGCCGCTCCCGTCACTCTGCTTAGGTTGGCATCGAAAAAAACGCTCTCGGGTGCTTTAGAGTGCCGAGTTTATTACTGCGCATTAAGAAATGACCACCTCCAACGTTTGGTTTATGTTTTATAAGCATTTTTAATTTTATTGCTTAAATCGCATTTTCTCGGCGAGCTGAGCACTTTTTCTGAATTGTGCCGCTCCCGTCACTCTGGTTAGGTTGGCATCGAAAAAAACGCTCTCGGGTGCTTTAGAGTGCCGAGTTATTCACTGCGCATGAAGAAATGACCACCTCCAACGTTTGGTTTATGTTTTATAAGCATTTTTAATTTTATTGCTTAAATCGCATTTTCTCGGCGAGCTGAGCACTTTTTCTGAATTGTGCCGCTCCTGTCACTCTGGTTAGGTTGGCATCGAAAAAAACGCTCTCGGGTGCTTTAGAGTGCCGAGTTATTCACTGCGCATGAAGAAATGACCACCTCCAACGTTTGGTTTATGTTTTATAAGCATTTTTAATTTTATTGCTTAAATCGCATTTTCTCGGCGAGCTGAGCACTTTTTCTGAATTGTGCCGCTCCCGTCACTCTGGTTAGGTTGGCATCGAAAAAAACGCTCTCGGGTGCTTTAGAGTGCCGAGTTTATCACTGCGCATGAAGAAATGACCACCTCCAACGTTTGGTTTATGTTTTATAAGCATTTTTAATTTTATTGCTTAAATCGCATTTTCTCGGCGAGCTGAGCGCTTTTTCTGAATTGTGCCGCTCCCGTCACTCTGGTTAGGTTGGCATCGAAAAAAACGCTCTCGGGTGCTTTAGAGTGCCGAGTTTATCACTGCGCATGAAGAAATGACCACCTCCAACGTTTGGTTTATATTTTATAAGCATTTTTATTTTTATTGCTTAAATCGCATTTTCTCGGCGAGCTGAGCGCTTTTTCTGAATTGTGCCGCTCCCGTCACTCTGGTTAGGTTGGCATCGAAAAAAACGCTCTCGGGTGCTTTAGAGTGCCGAGTTTATCACTGCGCATGAAGAAATGACCACCTCCAACGTTTGGTTTATGTTTTATAAGCATTTTTAATTTTATTGCTTAAATCGCATTTTCTCGGCGAGCTGAGCACTTTTTCTGAATTGTGCCGCTCCCGTCACTCTGGTTAGGTTGGCATCGAAAAAAACGCTCTCGGGTGCTTTAGAGTGCCGAGTTTATTACTGTGCATTAAGAAATGACCACCTCCAACGTTTGGTTTATGTTTTATAAGCATTTTTAATTTTATTGCTTAAATCGCATTTTCTCGGCGAGCTGAGCACTTTTTCTGAATTGTGCCGCTCCCGTCACTCTGGTTAGGTTGGCATCGAAAAAAACGCCCTCGGGTGCTTTAGAGTGCCGAGTTATTCACTGCACATGAAGAAATGAGCACCTCCAACGTTTGGTTTATGTTTTATAAGCATTTTTAATTTTATTGCTTAAATCGCATTTTCTCGGCGAGCTGAGCACTTTTTCTGAATTGTGCCGCTCCCGTCACTCTGGTTAGGTTGGCATCGAAAAAAACGCTCTCGGGTGCTTTAGAGTGCCGAGTTTATCACTGCGCATGAAGAAATGACCACCTCCAACGTTTGGTTTATGTTTTATAAGCATTTTTAATTTTATTGCTTAAATCGCATTTTCTCGGCGAGCTGAGCGCTTTTTCTGAATTGTGCCGCTCCCGTCACTCTGGTTAGGTTGGCATCGAAAAAAACGCTCTTGGGTGCTTTAGAGTGCCGAGTTTATCACTGCGCATGAAGAAATGACCACCTCCAACGTTTGGTTTATGTTTTATAAGCATTTTTAATTTTATTGCTTAAATCGCATTTTCTCGGCGAGCTGAGCGCTTTTTCTGAATTGTGCCGCTCCCGTCACTCTGGTCAGGTTGGCATCGAAAAAAACGCTCTCGGGTGCTTTAGAGTGCCGAGTTTATCACTGCGCATGAAGAAATGACCACCTCCAACGTTTGGTTTATGTTTTATAAGCATTTTTAATTTTATTGCTTGAATCGCATTTTCTCGGCGAGCTGAGCGCTTTTTCTGAATTGTGCCGCTCCCGTCACTCTGGTTAGGTTGGCATCGAAAAAAACGCTCTCGGGTGCTTTAGAGTGCCGAGTTATTCACTGCGCATGAAGAAATGACCACCTCCAACGTTTGGTTTTTGTTTTATAAGCATTTTTAATTTTATTGCTTAAATCGCATTTTCTCGGCGAGCTGAGCACTTTTTCTGAATTGTGCCGCTCCCGTCACTCTGGTTAGGTTGGCATCGAAAAAAACGCTCTCGGGTGCTTTAGAGTGCCGAGTTTATCACTGCGCATGAAGAAATGACCACCTCCAACGTTTGGTTTATGTTTTATAAGCATTCTTAATTTTATTGCTTAAATCGCATTTTCTCGGCGAGCTGAGCACTTTTTCTGAATTGTGCCGCTCCCGTCACTCTGGTTAGGTTGGCATCGAAAAAAACGCTCTCGGGTGCTTTAGAGTGCCGAGTTTATCACTGCGCATGAAGAAATGACCACCTCCAACGTTTGGTTTATGTTTTATAAGCATTTTTAATTTTATTGCTTAAATCGCATTTTCTCGGCGAGCTGAGCGCTTTTTCTGAATTGTGCCGCTCCCGTCACTCTGGTTAGGTTGGCATCGAAAAAAACGCTCTCGGGTGCTTTAGATTGCCGAGTTTATCACTGCGCATGAAGAAATGACCACCTCCAACGTTTGGTTTATGTTTTATAAGCATTTTTAATTGTATTGCTTAAATCGCATTTTCTCGGCGAGCTGAGCACTTTTTCTGAATTGTGCCGCTCCCGTCACTCTGGTTAGGTTGGCATCGAAAAAAACGCTCTCGGGTGCTTTAGAGTGCCGAGTTATTCACTGCGCATGAAGAAATGACCACCTCCAACGTTTGGTTTATGTTTAATAAGCATTTTTAATTTTATTGCTTAAATCGCATTTTCTCGGCGAGCTGAGCACTTTTTCTGATTTGTGCCGCTCCCGTCACTCTGGTTAGGTTGGCATCGAAAAAAACGCTCTCGGGTGCTTTAGAGTGCCGAGTTTATCACTGCGCATGAAGAAATGACCACCTCCAACGTTTGGTTTATGTTTTATAAGCATTTTTAATTTTATTGCTTAAATCGCATTTTCTCGGCGAGCTGAGCACTTTTTCTGAATTGTGCCGCTCCCGTCACTCTGTTTAGGTTGGCATCGAAAAAAACGCTCTCGGGTGCTTTAGAGTGCCGAGTTTATTACTGCGCATTAAGAAATGACCACCTCCAACGTTTGGTTTATGTTTTATAAGCATTTTTAATTTTATTGCTTAAATCGCATTTTCTCGGCGAGCTGAGCACTTTTTCTGAATTGTGCCGCTCCCGTCACTCTGGTTAGGTTGGCATCGAAAAAAACGCTCTCGGGTGCTTTAGAGTGCCGAGTTATTCACTGCGTATGAAGAAATGACCACCTCCAACGTTTGGTTTATGTTTAATAAGCATTTTTAATTTTATTGCTTAAATCGCATTTTCTCGGCGAGCTGAGCACTTTTTCTGAATTGTGCCGCTCCCGTCACTCTGGTTAGGTTCGCATCGAAAAAAACGCTCTCGGGTGCTTTAGAGTGCCGAGTTTATTACTGCGCATTAAGAAATGACCACCTCCAACGTTTGGTTTATGTTTTATAAGCTTTTTTAATTTTATTGCTTAAATCGCATTTTCTCGGCGAGCTGAGCACTTTTTCTGAATTGTGCCGCTCCCGTCACTCTGGTTAGGTTGGCATCGAAAAAAACGCTCTCGGGTGCTTTAGAGTGCCGAGTTATTCACTGCGCATGAAGAAATGACCAGCTCCAACGTTTGGTTTATGTTTTATAAGCATTTTTAATTTTATTGCTTAAATCGCATTTTCTCGGCGAGCTGAGCACTTTTTCTGAATTGTGCCGCTCCCGTCACTCTGGTTAGGTTGGCATCGAAAAAAACGCTCTCGGGTGCTTTAGAGTGCCGAGTTTATCACTGCGCATGAAGAAATGACCACCTCCAACGTTTGGTTTATGTTTTATAAGCATTTTTAATTTTATTGCTTAAATCGCATTTTCTCGGCGAGCTGAGCGCTTTTTCTGAATTGTGCCGCTCCCGTCACTCTGGTTAGGTTGGCATCGAAAAAAACGCTCTCGGGTGCTTTAGAGTGCCGAGTTTATCACTGCGCATGAAGAAATGACCACCTCCAACGTTTGGTTTATGTTTTATAAGCATTTTTAATTTTATTGCTTAAATCGCATTTTCTCGGCGAGCTGAGCGCTTTTTCTGAATTGTGCCGCTCCCGTCACTCTGGTTAGGTTGGCATCGAAAAAAACGCTCTCGGGTGCTTTAGAGTGCCGAGTTATTCACTGCGCATGAAGAAATGACCAGCTCCAACGTTTGGTTTATGTTTTATAAGCATTTTTAATTTTATTGCTTAAATCGCATTTTCTCGGCGAGCTGAGGACTTTTTCTGAATTGTGCCGCTCCCGTCACTCTGGTTAGGTTGGAATCGAAAAAAACGCTCTCGGGTGCTTTAGAGTGCCGAGTTTATCACTGCGCATGAAGAAATGACCACCTCCAACGTTTGGTTTATGTTTTATAAGCATTTTTAATTTTATTGCTTAAATCGCATTTTCTCGGCGAGCTGAGCGCTTTTTCTGAATTGTGCCGCTCCCGTCACTCTGGTTAGGTTGGCATCGAAAAAAACGCTCTCGGGTGCTTTAGAGTGCCGAGTTTATCACTGCGCATGAAGAAATGACCACCTCCAACGTTTGGTTTATGTTTTATAAGCATTTTTAATTTTATTGCTTAAATCGCATTTTCTCGGCGAGCTGAGCGCTTTTTCTGAATTGTGCCGCTCCCGTCACTCTGGTTAGGTTGGCATCGAAAAAAACGCTCTCGGGTGCTTTAGAGTGCCGAGTTTATCACTGCACATGAAGAAATGACCACCTCCAACGTTTGGTTTATGTTTTATAAGCATTTTTAATTGTATTGCTTAAATCGCATTTTCTCGGCGAGCTGAGCACTTTTTCTGAATTGTGCCGCTCCCGTCACTCTGGTTAGGTTGGCATCGAAAAAAACGCTCTTGGGTGCTTTAGAGTGCCGAGTTATCACTGCGCATGAAGAAATGACCACCTCCAACGTTTGGTTTATGTTTTATAAGCATTTTTAATTTTATTGCTTAAATCGCATTTTCTCGGCGAGCTGAGCGCTTTTTCTGAATTGTGCCGCTCCCGTCACTCTGGTTAGGTTGGCATCGAAAAAAACGCTCTCGGGTGCTTTAGAGTGCCGAGTTTATCACTGCGCATGAAGAAATGACCACCTCCAACGTTTGGTTTATGTTTTATAAGCATTTTTAATTTTATTGCTTAAATCGCATTTTCTCGGCGAGCTGAGCGCTTTTTCTGAATTGTGCCGCTCCCGTCACTCTGGTTAGGTTGGCATCGAAGAAAACGCTCTCTCGGGTGCTTTAGAGTGCCGAGTTATTCACTGCGCATGAAGAAATGACCACCTCCAACGTTTGGTTTATGTTTAATAAGCATTTTTAATTTTATTGCTTAAATCGCATTTTCTCGGCGAGCTGAGCACTTTTTCTGAATTGTGCCGCTCCCGTCACTCTGGTTAGGTTGGCATCGAAAAAAACGCTCTCGGGTGCTTTAGAGTGCCGAGTTTATTACTGCGCATTAAGAAATGACAACCTCCAACGTTTGGTTTATGTCTTATAAGCATTTTTAATTTTATTGCTTAAATCGCATTTTCTCGGCGAGCTGAGACCTTTTTCTGAATTGTGCCGCTCCCGTCACTCTGGTTAGGTTGGCATCGAAAAAAACGCTCTCGGGTGCTTTAGAGTGCCGAGTTATTCACTGCGCATGAAGAAATGACCACCTCCAACGTTTGGTTTATGTTTTATAAGCATTTTTAATTTTATTGCTTAAATCGCATTTTCTCGGCGAGTTGAGCACTTTTTCTGAATTGTGCCGCTCCCGTCACTCTGGTTAGGTTGGCATCGAAAAAAACGCTCTCGGGTGCTTTAGAGTGCCGAGTTTATCACTGCGCATGAAGAAATGTCCACCTCCAACGTTTGGTTTATGTTTTATAAGCATTTTTTATTTTATTGCTTAAATCGCATTTTCTCGGCGAGCTGAGCGCTTTTTCTGAATTGTGCCGCTCCCGTCAATCTGGTTAGGTTGGCATCGAAAAAAACGCTCTCGGGTGCTTTAGAGTGCCGAGTTTATTACTGCGCATTAAGAAATGACCACCTCCAACGTTTGGTTTATGTTTTATAAGCATTTTTAATTTTATTGCTTAAATCGCATTTTCTCGGCGAGCTGAGCACTTTTTCTGAATTGTGCCGCTCCCGTCACTCTGGTTAGGTTGGCATCGAAAAAAACGCTCTCGGGTGCTTTAGAGTGCCGAGTTATTCACTGCGCATGAAGAAATGACCACCTCCAACGTTTGGTTTATGTTTAATAAGCATTTTTAATTTTATTGCTTAAATCGCATTTTCTCGGCGAGCTGAGCACTTTTTCTGAATTGTGCCGCTCCCGTCACTCTGGTTAGGTTGGCATAAAAAAAAAACGCTCTCGGGTGCTTTAGAGTGCCGAGTTTATTACTGCGCATTAAGAAATGACCACCTCCAACGTTTGGTTTATGTTTTATAAGCATTTTTAATTTTATTGCTTAAATCGCATTTTCTCGGCGAGCTGAGCACTTTTTCTGAATTGTGCCGCTCCCGTCACTCTGGTTAGGTTGGCATCGAAAAGAACGCTCTCGGGTGCTTTAGAGTGCCGAGTTATTCACTGCGCATGAAGAAATGACCACCTCCAACGTTTGGTTTATGTTTAATAAGCATTTTTAATTTTATTGCTTAAATCGCATTTTCTCGGCGAGCTGAGCACTTTTTCTGAATTGTGCCGCTCCCGTCACTCTGGTTAGGTTGGCATCGAAAAAAACGCTCTCGGGTGCTTTAGAGTGCCGAGTTTATCACTGCGCATGAAGAAATGACCACCTCCAACGTTTGGTTTATGTTTTATAAGCATTTTAAATTTTATTGCTTAAATCGCATTTTCTCGGCGAGCTGAGCACTTTTTCTGAATTGTGCCGCTCCCGTCACTCTGGTTAGGTTGGCATCGAAAAAAACGCTCTCGGGTGCTTTAGAGTGCCGAGTTATTCACTGCGCATGAAGAAATGACCACCTCCAACGTTTGGTTTATGTTTTATAAGCATTTTTAATTTTATTGCTTAAATCGCATTTTCTCGGCGAGCTGAGCACTTTTTCTGAATTGTGCCGCTCCCGTCACTCTGGTTAGGTTGGCATCGAAAAAAACGCTCTCGGGTGCTTTAGAGTGCCGAGTTTATCACTGCGCATGAAGAAATGACCACCTCCAACGTTTGGTTTATGTTTTATAAGCATTTTTAATTTTATTGCTTAAATCGCATTTTCTCGGCGAGCTGAGCACTTTTTCTGAATTGTGCCGCTCCCGTCACTCTGGTTAGGTTGGCATCGAAAAAAACGCTCTCGGGTGCTTTAGAGTGCCGAGTTATTCACTGCGCATGAAGAAATGACCACCTCCAACGTTTGGTTTATGTTTTATAAGCATTTTTAGTTTTATTGCTTAAATCACATTTTCTCGGCGAGCTGAGCACTTTTTCTGAATTGTGCCGCTCCCGTCACTCTGGTTAGGTTGGCACCGAAAAAAACGCTCTCGGGTGCTTTAGAGTGCCGAGTTTATCACTGCGCATGAAGAAATGACCACCTCCAACGTTTGGTTTATGTTTTATAAGCATTTTTAATTTTATTGCTTAAATCGCATTTTCTCGGCGAGCTGAGCGCTTTTTCTGAATTGTGCCGCTCCCGTCACTCTGGTTAGGTTGGCATCGAAAAAAACGCTCTCGGGTGCTTTAGAGTGCCGAGTTTATCACTGCGCATGAAGAAATGACCACCTCCAACGTTTGGTTTATGTTTTATAGGCATTTTTAATTTTATTGCTAAATCGCATTTTCTCGGCGAGCTGAGCACTTTTTCTGAATTGTGCCGCTCCCGTCACTCTGGTTAGGTTGGCATCGAAAAAAACGCTCTCGGGTGCTTTAGAGTGCCGAGTTATTCACTGCGCATGAAGAAATGACCACCTCCAACGTTTGGTTTATGTTTTATAAGCATTTTTAATTTTATTGCTTAAATCGCATTTTCTCGGCGAGCTGAGCACTTTTTCTGAATTGTGCCGCTCCCGTCACTCTGGTTAGGTTGGCATCGAAAAAAACGCTCTCGGGTGCTTTAGAGTGCCGAGTTTATCACTGCGCATGAAGAAATGACCACCTCCAACGTTTGGTTTATGTTTTATAAGCATTTTTAATTTTATTGCTTAAATCGCATTTTCTCGGCGAGCTGAGCACTTTTTCTGAATTGTGCCGCTCCCGTCACTCTGGTTAGGTTGGCATCGAAAAAAACGCTCTCGGGTGCTTTAGAGTGCCGAGTTATTCACTGCGCATGAAGAAATGACCACCTCCAACGTTGGGTTTATGTTTTATAAGCATTTTTAGTTTTATTGCTTAAATCACATTTTCTCGGCGAGCTGAGCACTTTTTCTGAATTGTGCCGCTCCCGTCACTCTGGTTAGGTTGGCATCGAAAAAAACGCTCTCGGGTGCTTTAGAGTGCCGAGTTTATCACTGCGCATGAAGAAATGACCACCTCCAACGTTTGGTTTATGTTTAATAAGCATTTTTAGTTTTATTGCTTAAATCGCATTTTCTCGGCAAGCTGAGCACTTTTTCTGAATTGTGCCGCTCCCGTCACTCTGGTTAGGTTGGCATCGAAAAAAACGCTCTCGGGTGCTTTAGAGTGCCGAGTTTATCACTGCGCATGAAGAAATGACCACCTCCAACGTTTGGTTTATGTTTTATAAGCATTTTTAATTTTATTGCTTAAATCGCATTTTCTCGGCGAGCTGAGCACTTTTTCTGAATTGTGCCGCTCCCGTCACTCTGGTTAGGTTGGCATCGAAAAAAACGCTCACGGGTGCTTTAGAGTGCCGAGTTTATTACTGCGCATTAAGAAATGACCACCTCCAACGTTTGGTTTATGTTTTATAAGCATTTTTAATTTTATTGCTTAAATCGCATTTTCTCGGCGAGCTGAGCACTTTTTCTGAATTGTGCCGCTCCCGTCACTCTGGTTAGGTTGGCATCGAAAAAAACGCTCTCGGGTGCTTTAGAGTGCCGAGTTATTCACTGCGCATGAAGAAATGACCACCTCCAACGTTTGGTTTATGTTTTATAAGCATTTTTAATTTTATTGCTTAAATCGCATTTTCTCGGCGAGCTGAGCACTTTTTCTGAATTGTGCCGCTCCCGTCACTCTGGTTAGGTTGGCATCGAAAAAAACGCTCTCGGGTGCTTTAGAGTGCCGAGTTTATCACTGCGCATGAAGAAATGACCACCGCCAACGTTTGGTTTATGTTTTATAAGCATTTTTAATTTTATTGCTTAAATCGCATTTTCTCGGCGAGCTGAGCGCTTTTTCTGAATTGTGCCGCTCCCGTCACTCTGGTTAGGTTGGCATCGAAAAAAACGCTCTCGGGTGCTTTAGAGTGCCGAGTTTATTACTGCGCATTAAGAAATGACCACCTCCAACGTTTGGTTTATGTTTTATAAGCATTTTTAATTTTATTGCTTAAATCGCATTTTCTCGGCGAGCTGAGCACTTTTTCTGAATTGTGCCGCTCCCGTCACTCTGGTTAGGTTGGCATCGAAAAAAACGCTCTCGGGTGCTTTAGAGTGCCGAGTTATTCACTGCGCATGAAGAAATGACCACCTCCAACGTTTGGTTTATGTTTTATAAGCATTTTTAATTTTATTGCTTAAATCGCATTTTCTCGGCGAGCTGAGCACTTTTTCTGAATTGTGCCGCTCCCGTCACTCTGGTTAGGTTGGCATCGAAAAAAACGCTCTCGGGTGCTTTAGAGTGCCGAGTTAATCACTGCGCATGAAGAAATGACCACCCCCAACGTTTGGTTTATGTTTTATAAGCATTTTTAATTTTATTGCTTAAATCGCATTTTCTCGGCGAGCTGAGCGCTTTTTCTGAATTGTGCCGCTCCCGTCACTCTGGTTAGGTTGGCATCGAAAAAAACGCTCTCGGGTGCTTTAGAGTGCCGAGTTTATCACTGCGCATGAAGAAATGACCACCTCCAACGTTTGGTTTATGTTTTATAAGCATTTTTAATTTTATTACTTAAATCCCATTTTCTCCGCGAGCTGAGCGCTTTTTCTGAATTGTGCCGCTCCCGTCACTCTGGTTAGGTTGGCATCGAAAAAAACGCTCTCGGGTGCTTTAGAGTGCCGAGTTTATCAATGCGCATGAAGAAATGACCACCTCCCACGTTTGGTTTATGTTTTATAAGCATTTTTAATTTTAATGCTTAAATCGCATTTTCTCGGCGAGCTGAGCCTTTTTTCTGAATTGTGCCGCTCCCGTCACTCTGGTTAGGTTGGCATCGAAAAAAAACGCTCTCGGGTGCTTTAGAGTGCCGAGTTATTCACTGCGCATGAAGAAATGACCACCTCCAACGTTTGGTTTATGTTTTATAAGCATTTTTAGTTTTATTGCTTAAATCGCATTTTCTCGGCGAGCTGAGCACTTTTTCTGAATTGTGCCGCTCCCGTCACTCTGGTTAGGTTGGCATCGAAAAAAACGCTCTCGGGTGCTTTAGAGTGCCGAGTTTATCACTGCGCATGAAGAAATGACCACCTCCAACGTTTGGTTTATGTTTTATAAGCATTTTTAATTTTATTGCTTAAATCGCATTTTCTCAGCGAGCTGAGCGCTTTTTCTGAATTGTGCCGCTCCCGTCACTCTGGTTAGGTTGGCATCGAAAAAAACGCTCTCGGGTGCTTTAGAGTGCCGAGTTTATCACTGCGCATGAAGAAATGACCACCTCCAACGTTTGGTTTATGTTTTATAAGCATTTTTAATTTTATTGCTTAAATCGCATTTTCTCGGCGAGCTGAGCGCTTTTTCTGAATTGTGCCGCTCCCGTAACTCTGGTTAGGTTGGCATCGAAAAAAACGCTCTCGGGTGCTTTAGAGTGCCGAGTTTATCACTGCGCATGAAGAAATGACCACCTCCAACGTTTGGTTTATGTTTTATAAGCATTTTTAATTTTATTGCTTAAATCGCATTTTCTCGGCGAGCTGAGCACTTTTTCTGAATTGTGCCGTTCCCGTCACTCTGGTTAGGTTGGCATCGAAAAAAACGCTCTCGGGTGCTTTAGAGTGCCGAGTTTATTACTGCGCATTAAGAAATGACCACCTCCAACGTTTGGTTTATGTTTTATAAGCATTTTTAATTTTATTGCTTGAATCGCATTTTCTCGGCGAGCTGAGCACTTTTTCTGAATTGTGCCGCTCCCGTCACTCTGGTTAGGTTGGCATCGAAAAAAACGCTCTCGGGTGCTTTAGAGTGCCGAGTTATTCACTGCCCATGAAGAAATGACCACCTCCAACGTTTGGTTTATGTTTTATAAGCATTTTTAATTTTATTGCTTAAATCGCATTTTCTCGGCGAGCTGAGCACTTTTTCTGAATTGTGCCGCTCCCGTCACTCTGGTTAGGTTGGCATCGAAAAAAACGCTCTCGGGTGCTTTAGAGTGCCGAGTTAATCACTGCGCATGAAGAAATGACCACCTCCAACGTTTGGTTTATGTTTTATAAGCATTTTTAATTTTATTGCTTAAATCGCATTTTCTCGGCGAGCTGAGCGCTTTTTCTGAATTGTGCCGCTCCCGTGACTCTGGTTAGGTTGGCATCGAAAAAAACGCTCTCGGGTGCTTTAGAGTGCCGAGTTTATCACTGCGCATGAAGAAATGACCACCTCCAACGTTTGGTTTATGTTTTATAAGCATTTTTAATTTTATTGCTTAAATCGCATTTTCTCGGCGAGCTGAGCGCTTTTTCTGAAGTGTGCCGCTCCCGTCACTCTGGTTAGGTTGGCATCGAAAAAAACGCTCTCGGGTGCTTTAGAGTGCCGAGTTTATCACTGCGCATGAAGAAATGACCACCTCCAACGTTTGGTTTATGTTTTATAAGCATTTTTAATTTTATTGCTTAAATCGCATTTTCTCGGCGAGCTGAGCACTTTTTCTGAATTGTGCCGCTCCCGTCACTCTGGTTAGGTTGGCATCGAAAAAAACGCTCTCGGGTGCTTTAGAGTGCCGAGTTTATTACTGCGCATTAAGAAATGACCACCTCCAACGTTTGGTTTATGTTTTATAAGCATTTTTAATTTTATTGCTTAAATCGCATTTTCTCGGCGAGCTGAGCACTTTTTCTGAATTGTGCCGCTCCCGTCACTCTGGTTAGGTTGGCATCGAAAAAAACGCTCTCGGGTGCTTTAGAGTGCCGAGTTATTCACTGCGCATGAAGAAATGACCACCTCCAACGTTTGGTTTATGTTTTATAAGCATTTTTAATTTTATTGCTTAAATCGCATTTTCTCGGCGAGCTGAGCACTTTTTCTGAATTGTGCCGCTCCCGTCACTCTGGTTAGGTTGGCATCGAAAAAAACGCTCTCGGGTGCTTTAGAGTGCCGAGTTAATCACTGCGCATGAAGAAATGACCACCCCCAACGTTTGGTTTATGTTTTATAAGCATTTTTAATTTTATTGCTTAAATCGCATTTTCTCGGCGAGCTGAGCGCTTTTTCTGAATTGTGCCGCTCCCGTCACTCTGGTTAGGTTGGCATCGAAAAAAACGCTCTCGGGTGCTTTAGAGTGCCGAGTTTATCACTGCGCATTAAGAAATGACCACCTCCAACGTTTGGTTTATGTTTTATAAGAATTTTTAATTTTATTACTTAAATCCCATTTTCTCCGCGAGCTGAGCGCTTTTTCTGAATTGTGCCGCTCCCGTCACTCTGGTTAGGTTGGCATCGAAAAAAACGCTCTCGGGTGCTTTATAGTGCCGAGTTTATCACTGCGCATGAAGAAATGACCACCTCCAACGTTTGGTTTATGTTTAATAAGCATTTTTAATTTTATTGCTTAAATCGCATTTTCTCGGCAAGCTGAGCACTTTTTCTGAATTGTGCCGCTCCCGTGACTCTGGTTAGGTTGGCATCGAAAAAAACGCTCTCGGGTGCTTTAGAGTGCCGAGTTTATCACTGCGCATGAAGAAATGACCACCTCCAACGTTTGGTTTATGTTTTATAAGCATTTTTAATTTTATTGCTTAAATCGCATTTTCTCAGCGAGCTGAGCGCTTTTTCTGAATTGTGCCGCTCCCGTCACTCTGGTTAGGTTGGCATCGAAAAAAACGCTCTCGGGTGCTTTAGAGTGCCGAGTTTATCACTGCGCATGAAGAAATGACCACCTCCAACGTTTGGTTTATGTTTTATAAGCATTTTTAATTTTATTGCTTAAATCGCATTTTCTCGGCGAGCTGAGCGCTTTTTCTGAATTGTGCCGCTCCCGTAACTCTGGTTAGGTTGGCATCGAAAAAAACGCTCTCGGGTGCTTTAGAGTGCCGAGTTTATCACTGCGCATGAAGAAATGACCACCTCCAACGTTTGGTTTATGTTTTATAAGCATTTTTAATTTTATTGCTTAAATCGCATTTTCTCGGCGAGCTGAGCGCTTTTTCTGAAGTGTGCCGCTCCCGTCACTCTGGTTAGGTTGGCATCGAAAAAAACGCTCTCGGGTGCTTTAGAGTGCCGAGTTTATCACTGCGCATGAAGAAATGACCACCTCCAACGTTTGGTTTATGTTTTATAAGCATTTTTAATTTTATTGCTTAAATCGCATTTTCTCGGCGAGCTGAGCACTTTTTCTGAATTGTGCCGCTCCCGTCACTCTGGTTAGGTTGGCATCGAAAAAAACGCTCTCGGGTGCTTTAGAGTGCCGAGTTTATTACTGCGCATTAAGAAATGACCACCTCCAACGTTTGGTTTATGTTTTATAAGCATTTTTAATTTTATTGCTTAAATCGCATTTTCTCGGCGAGCTGAGCACTTTTTCTGAATTGTGCCGCTCCCGTCACTCTGGTTAGGTTGGCATCGAAAAAAACGCTCTCGGGTGCTTTAGAGTGCCGAGTTATTCACTGCGCATGAAGAAATGACCACCTCCAACGTTTGGTTTATGTTTTATAAGCATTTTTAATTTTATTGCTTAAATCGCATTTTCTCGGCGAGCTGAGCACTTTTTCTGAATTGTGCCGCTCCCGTCACTCTGGTTAGGTTGGCATCGAAAAAAACGCTCTCGGGTGCTTTAGAGTGCCGAGTTAATCACTGCGCATGAAGAAATGACCACCCCCAACGTTTGGTTTATGTTTTATAAGCATTTTTAATTTTATTGCTTAAATCGCATTTTCTCGGCGAGCTGAGCGCTTTTTCTGAATTGTGCCGCTCCCGTCACTCTGGTTAGGTTGGCATCGAAAAAAACGCTCTCGGGTGCTTTAGAGTGCCGAGTTTATCACTGCGCATTAAGAAATGACCACCTCCAACGTTTGGTTTATGTTTTATAAGCATTTTTAATTTTATTACTTAAATCCCATTTTCTCCGCGAGCTGAGCGCTTTTTCTGAATTGTGCCGCTCCCGTCACTCTGGTTAGGTTGGCATCGAAAAAAACGCTCTCGGGTGCTTTAGAGTGCCGAGTTTATCACTGCGCATGAAGAAATGACCACCTCCAACGTTTGGTTTATGTTTAATAAGCATTTTTAATTTTATTGCTTAAATCGCATTTTCTCGGCAAGCTGAGCACTTTTTCTGAATTGTGCCGCTCCCGTGACTCTGGTTAGGTTGGCATCGAAAAAAACGCTCTCGGGTGCTTTAGAGTGCCGAGTTTATCACTGCGCATGAAGAAATGACCACCTCCAACGTTTGGTTTATGTTTTATAAGCATTTTTAATTTCATTGCTTAAATCGCATTTTCTCGGCGAGCTGAGCACTTTTTCTGAATTGTGCCGCTCCCGTCACTCTGGTTAGGTTGGCATCGAAAAAAACGCTCTCGGGTGCTTTAGAGTGCCGAGTTTATTACTGCGCATTAAGAAACGACCACCTCCAACGTTTGGTTTATGTTTTATAAGCATTTTTAATTTTATTGCTTAAATCGCATTTTCTCGGCGAGCTGAGCACTTTTTCTGAATTGTGCCGCTCCCGTCACTCTGGTTAGGTTGGCATCGAAAAAAACGCTCTCGGGTGCTTTAGAGTGCCGAGTTATTCACTGCGCATGAAGAAATGACCACCTCCAACGTTTGGTTTATGTTTTATAAGCATTTTTAATTTTATTGCTTAAATCGCATTTTCTCGGCGAGCTGAGCACTTTTTCTGAATTGTGCCGCTCCCGTCACTCTGGTTAGGTTGGCATCGAAAAAAACGCTCTCGGGTGCTTTAGAGTGCCGAGTTTATCACTGCGCATGAAGAAATGACCACCTCCAACGTTTGGTTTATGTTTTATAAGCATTTTTAATTTTATTGCTTAAATCGCATTTTCTCGGCGAGCTGAGCGCTTTTTCTGAATTGTGCCGCTCCCGTCACTCTGGTTAGGTTGGCATCGAAGAAAACGCTCTCGGGTGCTTTAGAGTGCCGAGTTTATCACTGCGCATGAAGAAATGACCACCTCCAACGTTTGGTTTATGTTTTATAAGCATTTTTAATTTTATTGCTTAAATCGCATTTTCTCGGCGAGCTGAGCGCTTTTTCTGAATTGTGCCGCTCCCGTAACTCTGGTTAGGTTGGCATCGAAAAAAACGCTCTCGGGTGCTTTAGAGTGCCGAGTTTATCACTGCGCATGAAGAAATGACCACCTCCAACGTTTGGTTTATGTTTTATAAGCATTTTTAATTTTATTGCTTAAATCGCATTTTCTCGGCGAGCTGAGCACTTTTTCTGAATTGTGCCGCTCCCGTCACTCTGGTTAGGTTGGCATCGAAAAAAACGCTCTCGGGTGCTTTAGAGTGCCGAGTTTATTACTGCGCATTAAGAAATGACCACCTCCAACGTTTGGTTTATGTTTTATAAGCATTTTTAATTTTATTGCTTAAATCGCATTTTCTCGGCGAGCTGAGCACTTTTTCTGAATTGTGCCGCTCCCGTCACTCTGGTTAGGTTGGCATCGAAAAAAACGCTCTCGGGTGCTTTAGAGTGCCGAGTTATTCACTGCGCATGAAGAAATGACCATCTCCAACGTTTGGTTTATGTTTTATAAGCATTTTTAATTTTATTGCTTAAATCGCATTTTCTCGGCGAGCTGAGCACTTTTTCTGAATTGTGCCGCTCCCGTCACTCTGGTTAGGTTGGCATCGAAAAAAACGCTCTCGGGTGCTTTAGAGTGCCGAGTTAATCACTGCGCATGAAGAAATGACCACCTCCAACGTTTGGTTTATGTTTTATAAGCATTTTTAATTTTATTGCTTAAATCGCATTTTCTCGGCGAGCTGAGCGCTTTTTCTGAATTGTGCCGCTCCCGTGACTCTGGTTAGGTTGGCACCGAAAAAAACGCTCTCGGGTGCTTTAGAGTGCCGAGTTTATCACTGCGCATGAAGAAATGACCACCTCCAACGTTTGGTTTATGTTTTATAAGCATTTTTAATTTTATTGCTTAAATCGCATTTTCTCGGCGAGCTGAGCGCTTTTTCTGAAGTGTGCCGCTCCCGTCACTCTGGTTAGGTTGGCATCGAAAAAAACGCTCTCGGGTGCTTTAGAGTGCCGAGTTTATCACTGCGCATGAAGAAATGACCACCTCCAACGTTTGGTTTATGTTTTATAAGCATTTTTAATTTTATTGCTTAAATCGCATTTTCTCGGCGAGCTGAGCACTTTTTCTGAATTGTGCCGCTCCCGTCACTCTGGTTAGGTTGGCATCGAAAAAAACGCTCTCGGGTGCTTTAGAGTGCTGAGCTATTCACTGCGCATGAAGAAATGACCACCTCCAACGTTTGGTTTATGTTTTATAAGCATTTTTAGTTTTATTGCTTAAATCGCATTTTCTCGGCGAGCTGAGCACTTTTTCTGAATTGTGCCGCTCCCGTCACTCTGGTTAGGTTGGCATCGAAAAAAACGCTCTCGGGTGCTTTAGAGTGCCGAGTTTATCACTGCGCATGAAGAAATGACCACCTCCAACGTTTGGTTTATGTTTAATAAGCATTTTTAATTTTATTGCTTAAATCGCATTTTCTCGGCAAGCTGAGCACTTTTTCTGAATTGTGCCGCTCCCGTGACTCTGGTTAGGTTGGCATCGAAAAAAACGCTCTCGGGTGCTTTAGAGTGCCGAGTTTATCACTGCGCATGAAGAAATGACCACCTCCAACGTTTGGTTTATGTTTTATAAGCATTTTTAATTTTATTGCTTAAATCGCATTTTCTCGGCGAGCTGAGCGCTTTTTCTGAATTGTGCCGCTCCCGTCACTCTGGTTAGGTTGGCATCGAAAAAAACGCTCTCGGGTGCTTTAGAGTGCCGAGTTTATCACTGCGCATGAAGAAATGACCACCTCCAACGTTTGGTTTATGTTTTATAAGCATTTTTAATTTTATTGCTTAAATCGCATTTTCTCGGCGAGCTGAGCACTTTTTCTGAATTGTGCCGCTCCCGTCACTCTGGTTAGGTTGGCATCGAAAAAAACGCTCTCGGGTGCTTTAGAGTGCTGAGTTATTCACTGCGCATGAAGAAATGACCACCTCCAACGTTTGGTTTATGTTTTATAAGCATTTTTAGTTTTATTGCTTAAATCGCATTTTCTCGGCGAGCTGAGCACTTTTTCTGAATTGTGCCGCTCCCGTCACTCTGGTTAGGTTGGCATCGAAAAAAACGCTCTCGGGTGCTTTAGAGTGCCGAGTTTATCACTGCGCATGAAGAAATGACCACCTCCAACGTTTGGTTTATGTTTAATAAGCATTTTTAATTTTATTGCTTAAATCGCATTTTCTCGGCGAGCTGAGCGCTTTTTCTGAATTGTGCCGCTCCCGTCACTCTGGTTAGGTTGGCATCGAAAAAAACGCTCTCGGGTGCTTTAGAGTGCCGAGTTTATTACTGCGCATTAAGAAATGACCACCTCCAACGTTTGGTTTATGTTTTATAAGCATTTTTAATTTTATTGCTTAAATCGCATTTTCTCGGCGAGCTGAGCACTTTTTCTGAATTGTGCCGCTCCCGTCACTCTGGTTAGGTTGGCATCGAAAAAAACGCTCTCGGGTGCTTTAGAGTGCCGAGTTATTCACTGCGCATGAAGAAATGACCACCTCCAACGTTTGGTTTATGTTTAATAAGCATTTTTAATTTTATTGCTTAAATCGCATTTTCTCGGCGAGCTGAGCACTTTTTCTGAATTGTGCCGCTCCCGTCACTCTGGTTAGGTTGGCATCGAAAAAAACGCTCTCGGGTGCTTTAGAGTGCCGAGTTTATTACTGCGCATTAAGAAATGACCACCTCCAACGTTTGGTTTATGTTTTATAAGCATTTTTAAATTTATTGCTTAAATCGCATTTTCTCGGCGAGCTGAGCGCTTTTTCTGAATTGTGCCGCTCCCGTCACTCTGGTTAGGTTGGCATCGAAAAAAACGCTCTCGGGTGCTTTAGAGTGCCGAGTTATTCACTGCGTATGAAGAAATGACCACCTCCAACGTTTGGTTTATGTTTTATAAGCATTTTTAGTTTTATTGCTTAAATCGCATTTTCTCGGCGAGCTGAGCACTTTTTCTGAATTGTGCCGCTCCCGTCACTCTGGTTAGGTTGGCATCGAAAAAAACGCTCTCGGGTGCTTTAGAGTGCCGAGTTTATTACTGCGCATTAAGAAATGACCACCTCCAACGTTTGGTTTATGTTTTATAAGCATTTTTAATTTTATTGCTTAAATCGCATTTTCTCGGCGAGCTGAGCACTTTTTCTGAATTGTGCCGCTCCCGTCACTCTGGTTAGGTTGGCATCGAAAAAAACGCTCTCGGGTGCTTTAGAGTGCCGAGTTATTCACTGCGCATGAAGAAATGACCACCTCCAACGTTTGGTTTATGTTTTATAAGCATTTTTAATTTTATTGCTTAAATCGCATTTTCTCGGCGAGCTGAGCGCTTTTTCTGAATTGTGCCGCTCCCGTCACTCTGGTTAGGTTGGCATCGAAAAAAACGCTCTCGGGTGCTTTAGAGTGCCGAGTTATTCACTGCGCATGAAGAAATGACCACCTCCAACGTTTGGTTTATGTTTAATAAGCATTTTTAATTTTATTGCTTAAATCGCATTTTCTCGGCGAGCTGAGCACTTTTTCTAATTGTGCCGCTCCCGTCACTCTGGTTAGGTTGGCATCGAAAAAAACGCTCTCGGGTGCTTTAGAGTGCCGAGTTTATTACTGCGCATTAAGAAATGACCACCTCCAACGTTTGGTTTATGTTTTATAAGCATTTTTAATTTTATTGCTTTAATCGCATTTTCTCGGCGAGCTGAGCGCTTTTTCTGAATTGTGCCGCTCCCGTCACTCTGGTTAGGTTGGCATCGAAAAAAACGCTCTCGGGTGCTTTAGAGTGCCGAGTTATTCACTGCGCACGAAGAAATGACCACCTCCAACGTTTGGTTTATGTTTTATAAGCATTTTTAATTTTATTGCTTAAATCGCATTTTCTCGGCGAGCTGAGCGCTTTTTCTGAATTGTGCCGCTCCCGTCACTCTGGTTAGGTTGGCATCGAAAAAAACGCTCTCGGGTGCTTTAGAGTGCCGAGTTTATTACTGCGCATTAAGAAATGACCACCTCCAACGTTTGGTTTATGTTTTATAAGCATTTTTAATTTTATTGCTTAAATCGCATTTTCTCGGCGAGCTGAGCACTTTTTCTGAATTGTGCCGCTCCCGTCACTCTGGTTAGGTTGGCATCGAAAAAAACGCTCTCGGGTGCTTTAGAGTGCCGAGTTTATTACTGCGCATTAAGAAATGACCACCTCCAACGTTTGGTTTATGTTTTATAAGCATTTTTAATGTTATTGCTTAAATCGCATTTTCTCGGCGAGCTGAGCACTTTTTCTGAATTGTGCCGCTCCCGTCACTCTGGTTAGGTTGGCATCGAAAAAAACGCTCTCGGGTGCTTTAGAGTGCCGAGTTATTCACTGCGCATGAAGAAATGACCACCTCCAACGTTTGGTTTATGTTTTATAAGCATTTTTATTTTATTGCTTAAATCGCATTTTCTCGGCGAGCTGAGCACTTTTTCTGAATTGTGCCGCTCCCGTCACTCTGGTTAGGTTGGCATCGAAAAAAACGCTCTCGGGTGCTTTAGAGTGCCGAGTTTATCACTGCGCATGAAGAAATGACCACCTCCAACGTTTGGTTTATGTTTTATAAGCATTTTTAATTTTATTGCTTAAATCGCATTTTCTCGGCGAGCTGAGCACTTTTTCTGAATTGTGCCGCTCCCGTCACTCTGGTTAGGTTGGCATCGAAAAAAACGCTCTCGGGTGCTTTAGAGTGCCGAGTTTATCACTGCGCATGAAGAAATGACCACCTCCAACGTTTGGTTTATGTTTTATAAGCATTTTTATTTTTATTGCTTAAATCGCATTTTCTCGGCGAGCTGAGCACTTTTTCTGAATTGTGCCGCTCCCGTCACTCTGGTTAGGTTGGCATCGAAAAAAACGCTCTCGGGTGCTTTAGAGTGCCGAGTTTATCACTGCGCATGAAGAAATGACCACCTCCAACGTTTGGTTTATGTTTTATAAGCATTTTTAATTTTATTGCTTAAATCGCATTTTCTCGGCGAGCTGAGCGCTTTTTCTGAATTGTGCCGCTCCCGTCACTCTGGTTAGGTTGGCATCGAAAAAAACGCTCTCGGGTGCTTTAGAGTGCCGAGTTTATCACTGCGCATAAAGAAATGACCACCTCCAACGTTTGGTTTATGTTTTATAAGCATTTTTAATTTTATTGCTTAAATCGCATTTTCTCGGCGAGCTGAGCACTTTTTCTGAATTGTGCCGCTCCCGTCACTCTGGTTAGGTTGGCATCGAAAAAAACGCTCTCGGGTGCTTTAGAGTGCCGAGTTTATCACTGGGCATGAAGAAATGACCACCTCCAACGTTTGGTTTATGTTTTATAAGCATTTTTAATTTTATTGCTTAAATCGCATTTTCTCGGCGAGCTGAGCACTTTTTCTGAATTGTGCCGCTCCCGTCACTCTGGTTAGGTTGGCATCGAAAAAAACGCTCTCGGGTGCTTTAGAGTGCCGAGTTTATCACTGCGCATGAAGAAATGACCACCTCCAACGTTTGGTTTATGTTTTATAAGCATTTTTAATTTTATTGCTTAAATCGCATTTTCTCGGCGAGCTGAGCACTTTTTCTGAATTGTGCCGCTCCCGTCACTCTGGTTAGGTTGGCATCGAAAAAAACGCTCTCGGGTGCTTTAGAGTGCCGAGTTTATCACTGCGCATGAAGAAATGACCACCTCCAACGTTTGGTTTATGTTTTATAAGCATTTTTAATTTTATTGCTTAAATCGCATTTTCTCGGCGAGCTGAGCACTTTTTCTGAATTGTGCCGCTCCCGTCACTCTGGTTAGGTTGGCATCGAAAAAAACGCTCTCGGGTGCTTTAGAGTGCCGAGTTTATCACTGCGCATGAAGAAATGACCACCTCCAACGTTTGGTTTATGTTTTATAAGCATTTTTAATTTTATTGCTTAAATCGCATTTTCTCGGCGAGCTGAGCACTTTTTCTGAATTGTGCCGCTCCCGTCACTCTGGTTAGGTTGGCATCGAAAAAAACGCTCTCGGGTGCTTTAGAGTGCCGAGTTTATTACTGCGCATTAAGAAATGACCACCTCCAACGTTTGGTTTATGTTTTATAAGCATTTTTAATTTTATTGCTTAAATCGCATTTTCTCGGCGAGCTGAGCACTTTTTCTGAATTGTGCCGCTCCCGGCACTCTGGTTAGGTTGGCATCGAAAAAAACGCTCTCGGGTGCTTTAGAGTGCCGAGTTATTCACTGCGCATGAAGAAATGACCACCTCCAACGTTTGGTTTATGTTTAATAAGCATTTTTAATTTTATTGCTTGAATCGCATTTTCTCGGCGAGCTGAGCACTTTTTCTGAATTGTGCCGCTCCCGTCACTCTGGTTAGGTTGGCATCGAAAAAAACGCTATCGGGTGCTTTAGAGTGCCGAGTTATTCACTGCGCATGAAGAAATGACCACCTCCAACGTTTGGTTTTTGTTTAATAAGCATTTTTAATTTTATTGCTTAAATCGCATTTTCTCGGCAAGCTGAGCACTTTTTCTGAATTGTGCCGCTCCGTCACTCTGGTTAGGTTGGCATCGAAAAAAACGCTCTCGGGTGCTTTAGAGTGCCGAGTTTATTACTGCGCATTAAGAAATGACCACCTCCAACGTTTGGTTTATGTTTTATAAGCATTTTTAATTGTATTGCTTAAATCGCATTTTCTCGGCGAGCTGAGCACTTTTTCTGAATTGTGCCGCTCCCGTCACTCTGGTTAGGTTGGCATCGAAAAAAACGCTCTCGGGTGCTTTAGAGTGCCGAGTTTATTACTGCGCATTAAGAAATGACCACCTCCAACGTTTGGTTTATGTTTTATAAGCATTTTTAATTTTATTGCTTAAATCGCATTTTCTCGGCGAGCTGAGCGCTTTTTCTGAATTGTGCCGCTCCCGTCACTCTGGTTAGGTTGGCATCGAAAAAAACGCTCTCGGGTGCTTTAGAGTGCCGAGTTATTCACTGCGCATGAAGAAATGACCACCTCCAACGTTTGGTTTATGTTTAATACGAATTTTTAATTTTATTGCTTAAATCGCATTTTCTCGGCGAGCTGAGCACTTTTTCTGAATTGTGCCGCTCCCGTCACTCTGGTTAGGTTGGCATCGAAAAAAACGCTCTCGGGTGCTTTAGAGTGCCGAGTTTATCACTGCGCATGAAGAAATGACCACCTCCAACGTTTGGTTTATGTTTTATAAGCATTTTTAATTTTATTGCTTAAATCGCATTTTCTCGGAGAGCTGAGCACTTTTTCTGAATTGTGCCGCTCCCGTCACTCTGGTTAGGTTGGCATCGAAAAAAACGCTCTCGGGTGCTTTAGAGTGCCGAGTTTATCACTGCGCATGAAGAAATGACCACCTCCAACGTTTGGTTTATGTTTTATAAGCATTTTTAATTTTATTGCTTAAATCGCATTTTCTCGGCGAGCTGAGCGCTTTTTCTGAATTGTGCCGCTCCCGTCACTCTGGTTAGGTTGGCATCGAAAAAAACGCTATCGGGTGCTTTAGAGTGCCGAGTTATTCACTGCGCATGAAGAAATGACCACCTCCAACGTTTGGTTTATGTTTAATAAGCATTTTTAATTTTATTGCTTAAATCGCATTTTCTCGGCGAGCTGAGCACTTTTTCTGAATTGTGCCGCTCCCGTCACTCTGGTTAGGTTGGCATCGAAAAAAACGCTCTCGGGTGCTTTAGAGTGCCGAGTTTATTACTGCGCATTAAGAAATGACCACCTCCAACGTTTGGTTTATGTTTTATAAGCATTTTTAATTTTATTGCTTAAATCGCATTTTCTCGGCAAGCTGAGCACTTTTTCTGAATTGTGCCGCTCCCGTCACTCTGGTTAGGTCGGCATCGAAAAAAACGCTCTCGGGTGCTTTAGAGTGCCGAGTTTATTACTGCGCATTAAGAAATGACCACCTCCAACGTTTGGTTTATGTTTTATAAGCATTTTTAATTTTATTGCTTAAATCGCATTTTCTCGGCGAGCTGAGCGCTTTTTCTGAATTGTGCCGCTCCCGTCACTCTGGTTAGGTTGGCATCGAAAAAAACGCTCTCGGGTGCTTTAGAGTGCCGAGTTATTCACTGCGCATGAAGAAATGACCACCTCCAACGTTTGGTTTATGTTTAATAAGCATTTTTAATTTTATTGCTTAAATCGCATTTTCTCGGCGAGCTGAGCACTTTTTCTGAATTGTGCCGCTCCCGTCACTCTGGTTAGGTTGGCATCGAAAAAAACGCTCTCGGGTGCTTTAGAGTGCCGAGTTTATCACTGCACATGAAGAAATGACCACCTCCAACGTTTGGTTTATGTTTTATAAGCATTTTTAATTTTATTGCTTAAATCGCATTTTCTCGGCGAGCTGAGCGCTTTTTCTGAATTGTGCCGCTCCCGTCACTCTGGTTAGGTTGGCATCGAAAAAAACGCTCTCGGGTGCTTTAGAGTGCCGAGTTTATCACTGCGCATGAAGAAATGACCACCTCCAACGTTTGGTTTATGTTTTATAAGCATTTTTAATTTTATTGCTTTCATCGCATTTTCTCGGCGAGCTGAGCACTTTTTCTGAAATGTGCCGCTCCCGTCACTCTGGTTAGGTTGGCATCGAAAAAAACGCTCTCGGGTGCTTTAGAGTGCCGAGTTTATCACTGCGCATGAAGAAATGACCACCTCCAACGTTTGGTTTATGTTTTATAAGCATTTTTAATTTTATTGCTTAAATCGCATTTTCTCGGCGAGCTGAGCGCTTTTTCTGAATTGTGCCGCTCCCGTCACTCTGGTTAGGTTGGCATCGAAAAAAACGCTCTTGGGTGCTTTAGAGTGCCGAGTTTATCACTGCGCATGAAGAAATGACCACCTCCAACGTTTGGTTTATGTTTTATAAGCATTTTTAATTTTATTGCTTAAATCGCATTTTCTCGGCGAGCTGAGCGCTTTTTCTGAATTGTGCCGCTCCCGTCACTCTGGTTAGGTTGGCATCGAAAAAAACGCTCTCGGGTGCTTTAGAGTGCCGAGTTATTCACTGCGCATGAAGAAATGACCACCTCCAACGTTTGGTTTATGTTTAATAAGCATTTTTAATTTTATTGCTTAAATCGCATTTTCTCGGCGAGCTGAGCACTTTTTCTGAATTGTGCCGCTCCCGTCACTCTGGTTAGGTTGGCATCGAAAAAAACGCTCTCGGGTTTTTTAGAGTGCCGAGTTTATTACTGCGCATTAAGAAATGACCACCTCCAACGTTTGGTTTATGTTTTATAAGCATTTTTAATTTTATTGCTTAAATCGCATTTTCTCGGCGAGCTGAGCACTTTTTCTGAATTGTGCCGCTCCCGTCACTCTGGTTAGGTTGGCATCGAAAAAAACGCTCTCGGGTGCTTTAGAGTGCCGAGTTTATCACTGCGCATGAAGAAATGACCACCTCCAACGTTTGGTTTATGAGCATTTTTAATTTTATTGCTTAAATCGCATTTTCTCGGCGAACTGAGCGCTTTTTCTGAATTGTGCCGCTCCCGTCACTCTGGTTAGGTTGGCATCGAAAAAAACGCTCTCGGGTGCTTTAGAGTGCCGAGTTTATCACTGCGCATGAAGAAATGACCACCTCCAACGTTTGGTTTATGTTTAATAAGCATTTTTAATTTTATTGCTTAAATCGCATTTTCTCGGCGAGCTGAGCACTTTTTCTGAATTGTGCCGTTCCCGTCACTCTGGTTAGGTTGGCATCGAAAAAAACGCTCTCGGGTGCTTTAGAGTGCCGAGTTTATCACTGCGCATGAAGAAATGACCACCTCCAACGTTTGGTTTATGTTTTATAAGCATTTTTAATTTTATTGCTTAAATCGCATTTTCTCGGCGAGCTGAGCACTTTTTCTGAATTGTGCCGCTCCCGTCACTCTGGTTAGGTTGGCATCGTAAAAAACGCTCTCGGGTGCTTTAGAGTGCCGAGTTTATCACTGCGCATGAAGAAATGACCACCTCCAACGTTTGGTTTATGTTTTATAAGCATTTTTAATTTTATTGCTTAAATCGCATTTTCTCGGCGAGCTGAGCACTTTTTCTGAATTGTGCCGCTCCCGTCACTCTGGTTAGGTTGGCATCGACAAAAACGCTCTCGGGTGCTTTAGAGTGCCGAGTTTATCACTGCGCATGAAGAAATGACCACCTCCAACGTTTGGTTTATGTTTTATAAGCATTTTTAATTGTATTGCTTAAATCGCATTTTCTCGGCGAGCTGAGCACTTTTTCTGAATTGTGCCGCTCCCGTCACTCTGGTTAGGTTGGCATCGAAAAAAACGCTCTCGGGTGCTTTAGAGTGCCGAGTTTATCACTGCGCATGAAGAAATGACCACCTCCAACGTTTGGTTTATGTTTTATAAGCATTTTTAATTTTATTGCTTAAATCGCATTTTCTCGGCGAGCTGAGCACTTTTTCTGAATTGTGCCGCTCCCGTCACTCTGGTTAGGTTGGCATCGAAAAAAACGCTCTCGGGTGCTTTAGAGTGCCGAGTTTATCACTGCGCATGAAGAAATGACCACCTCCAACGTTTGGATTATGTTTTATAAGCATTTTTAATTTTATTGCTTAAATCGCATTTTCTCGGCGAGCTGAGCACTTTTTCTGAATTGTGCCGCTCCCGTCACTCTGGTTAGGTTGGCATCGGAAAAAACGCTCTCGGGTGCTTTAGAGTGCCAAGTTTATCAGTGCGCATGAAGAAATGACCAGCTCCAACGTTTGGTTTATGTTTTATAAGCATTTTTAATTTTATTGCTTAAATCGCATTTTCTCGGCGAGCTGAGCACTTTTTCTGAATTGTGCCGCTCCCGTCACTCTGGTTAGGTTGGCATCGAAAAAAACGCTCTCGGGTGCTTTAGAGTGCCGAGTTTATCACTGCGCATGAAGAAATGACCACCTCCAACGTTTGGTTTATGTTTTATAAGCATTTTTAATTTTATTGCTTAAATCGCATTTTCTCGGCGAGCTGAGCGCTTTTTCTGAATTGTGCCGCTCCCGTCACTCTGGTTAGGTTGGCATCGAAAAAAACGCTCTCGGGTGCTTTAGAGTGCCGAGTTTATCACTGCGCATGAAGAAATGACCACCTCCAACGTTTGGTTTATGTTTTATAAGCATTTTTAATTTTATTGCTTAAATCGCATTTTCTCGGCGAGCTGAGCGCTTTTTCTGAATTGTGCCGCTCCCGTCACTCTGGTTAGGTTGGCATCGAAAAAAACGCTCTCGGGTGCTTTAGAGTGCCGAGTTTATCACTGCGCATGAAGAAATGACCACCTCCAACGTTTGGTTTATGTTTTATAAGCATTTTTAATTTTATTGCTTAAATCGCATTTTCTCGGCGAGCTGAGCACTTTTTCTGAATTGTGCCGCTCCCGTCACTCTGGCTAGGTTGGCATCGAAAAAAACGCTCTCGGGTGGTTTAGAGTGCCGAGTTTATCACTGCGCATGAAGAAATGACCACCTCCAACGTTTGGTTTATGTTTTATAAGCATTTTTAATTTATTGCTTCAATCGCATTTTCTCGGCGAGCTGAGCGCTTTTTCTGAATTGTGCCGCTCCCGTCACTCTGGTTAGGTTGGCATCGAGAAAAACGCTCTCGGGTGCTTTAGAGTGCCGAGTTTATCACTGCGCATGAAGAAATGACCACCTCCAACGTTTGGTTTATGTTTTATAAGCATTTTTAATTTTATTGCTTAAATCGCATTTTCTCGGTGAGCTGAGCGCTTTTTCTGAATTGTGCCGCTCCCGTCACTCTGGTTAGGTTGGCATCGAAAAAAACGCTCTTGGGTGCTTTAGAGTGCCGAGTTTATCACTGCGCATGAAGAAATGACCACCTCCAACGTTTGGTTTATGTTTTATAAGCATTTTTAATTTTATTGCTTAAATCGCATTTTCTCGGCGAGCTGAGCGCTTTTTCTGAATTGTGCCGCTCCCGTCACTCTGGTTAGGTTGGCATCGAAAAAAACGCTCTCGGGTGCTTTAGAGTGCCGAGTTTATCACTGCGCATGAAGAAATGACCACCTCCAACGTTTGGTTTATGTTTTATAAGCATTTTAATTTTATTGCTTAAATCGCATTTTCTCGGCGAGCTGAGCGCTTTTTCTGAATTGTGCCGCTCCCGTCACTCTGGTTAGGTTGGCATCGAAAAAACCGCTCTCGGGTGCTTTAGAGTGCCGAGTTTATCACTGCGCATGAAGAAATGACCACCTCCAACGTTTGGTTTATGTTTTATAAGCATTTTTAATTTTATTGCTTAAATCGCATTTTCTCGGCGAGCTGAGCGCTTTTTCTGAATTGTGCCGCTACCGTCACTCTGGTTAGGTTGGCATCGAAAAAAACGCTCTCGGGTGCTTTAGAGTGCCGAGTTTATCACTGCGCATGAAGAAATTACCACCTCCAACGTTTGGTTTATGTTTTATAAGCGTTTTTAATTTTATTGCTTAAATCGCATTTTCTCGGCGAGCTGAGCACTTTTTCTGAATTGTGCCGCTCCCGTCACTCTGGTTAGGTTGGCATCGAAAAAAACGCTCTCGGGTGCTTTAGAGTGCCGGGTTTATCACTGCGCATGAAGAAATGACCACCTCCAACGTTTGGTTTATGTTTTATAAGCATTTTTAATTTTATTGCTTAAATCGCATTTTCTCGGCGAGCTGAGCACTTTTTCTGAATTGTGCCGCTCCCGTCACTCTGGTTAGGTTGGCATCGAAAAAAACGCTCTCGGGTGCTTTAGAGTGCCGAGTTTATCACTGCGCATGAAGAAATGACCACCTCCAACGTTTGGTTTATGTTTTATAAGCATTTTTAATTTTATTACTTAAATCGCATTTTCTCGGCGAGCTGAGCACTTTTTCTGAATTGTGCCGCTCCCGTCACTCTGGTTAGGTTGGCATCGAAAAAAACGCTCTCGGGTGCTTTAGAGTGCCGAGTTTATCACTGCGCATGAAGAAATGACCACCTCCAACGTTTGGTTTATGTTTTATAAGCATTTTTAATTTTATCGCTTTCATCGCATTTTCTCGGCGAGCTGAGCACTTTTTCTGAAATGTGCCGCTCCCGTCACTCTGGTTAGGTTGGCATCGAAAAAAACGCTCTCGGGTGCTTTAGAGTGCCGAGTTTATCACTGCGCATGAAGAAATGACCACCTCCAACGTTTGGTTTATGTTTTATAAGCATTTTTAATTTTATTGCTTAAATCGCATTTTCTCGGCGAGCTGAGCACTTTTTCTGAATTGTGCCGCTCCCGTCACTCTGGTTAGGTTGGCATCGAAAAAAACGCTCTCGGGTGCTTTAGAGTGCCGAGTTTATCACTGCGCATGAAGAAATGACCACCTCCAACGTTTGGTTTATGTTTTATAAGCATTTTTAATTTTATTGCTTAAATCGCATTTTCTCGGCGAGCTGAGCACTTTTTCTGAATTGTGCCGCTCCCGTCACTCTGGTTAGGTTGGCATCGAAAAAAACGCTCTCGGGTGCTTTAGAGTGCCGAGTTTATCACTGCGCATGAAGAAATGACCACCTCCAACGTTTGGTTTATGTTTTATAAGCATTTTTAATTTTATTGCTTAAATCGCATTTTCTCGGCGAGCTGAGCACTTTTTCTGAATTGTGCCGCTCCCGTCACTCTGGTTAGGTTGGCATCGAAAAAAACGCTCTCGGGTGCTTTAGAGTGCCGAGTTTATCACTGCGCATGAAGAAATGACCACCTCCAACGTTTGGTTTATGTTTTATAAGCATTTTTAATTTTATTGCTTAAATCGCATTTTCTCGGCGAGCTGAGCACTTTTTCTGAATTGTGCCGCTCCCGTCACTCTGGTTAGGTTGGCATCGAAAAAAACGCTCTCGGGTGCTTTAGAGTGCCGAGTTTATCACTGCGCATGAAGAAATGACCACCTCCAACGTTTGGTTTATGTTTTATAAGCATTTTTAATTTTATTGCTTAAATCGCATTTTCTCGGCGAGCTGAGCACTTTTTCTGAATTGTGCCGCTCCCGTCACTCTGGTTAGGTTGGCATCGAAAAAAACGCTCTCGGGTGCTTTAGAGTGCCGAGTTTATCACTGCGCATGAAGAAATGACCACCTACAACGTTTGGTTTATGTTTTATAAGCATTTTTAATTTTATTGCTTAAATCGCATTTTCTCGGCGAGCTGAGCGCTTTTTCTGAATTGTGCCGCTCCCGTCACTCTGGTTAGGTTGGCATCGAAAAAAACGCTCTCGGGTGCTTTAGAGTGCCGAGTTTATCACTGCGCATGAAGAAATGACCACCTCCAACGTTTGGTTTATGTTTTATAAGCATTTTTAATTTTATTGCTTAAATCGCATTTTCTCGGCGAGCTGAGCACTTTTTCTGAATTGTGCCGCTCCCGTCACTCTGGTTAGGTTGGCATCGAAAAAAACGCTCTCGGGTGCTTTAGAGTGCCGAGTTTATCACTGCGCATGAAGAAATGACCACCTCCAACGTTTGGTTTATGTTTTATAAGCATTTTTAATTTTATTGCTTAAATCGCATTTTCTCGGAGAGCTGAGCGCTTTTTCGGAATTGTGCCGCTCCCGTCACTCTGGATAGGTTGGCATCGAAAAAAACGCTCTCGGGTGCTTTAGAGTGCCGAGTTTATCACTGCGCATGAAGAAATGACCACCTCCAACGTTTGGTTTATGTTTTATAAGCATTTTTAATTTTATTGCTTAAATCGCATTTTCTCGGCGAGCTGAGCGCTTTTTCTGAATTGTGCCGCTCCCGTCACTCTGGTTAGGTTGGCATCGAAAAAAACGCTCTCGGGTGCTTTAGAGTGCCGAGTTTATCACTGCGCATGAAGAAATGACCACCTCCAACGTTTGGTTTATGTTTTATAAGTATTTTTAATTTTATTGCTTAAATCGCATTTTCTCGGCGAGCTGAGCACTTTTTCTGAATTGTGCCGCTCCCGTCACTCTGGTTAGGTTGGCATCGAAAAAAACGCTCTCGGGTGCTTTAGAGTGCCGAGTTTATCACTGCGCATGAAGAAATGACCACCTCCAACGTTTGGTTTATGTTTTATAAGCATTTTTAATTTTATTGCTTAAATCGCATTTTCTCGGCGAGCTGAGCGCTTTTTCTGAATTGTGCCGCTCCCGTCACTCTGGTTAGGTTGGCATCGAAAAAAACGCTCTCGGGTGGTTTAGAGTGCCGAGTTTATCACTGCGCATGAAGAAATGACCACCTCCAACGTTTGGTTTATGTTTTATAAGCATTTTTAATTTTATTGCTTAAATCGCATTTTCTCGGCGAGCTGAGCACTTTTTCTGAATTGTGCCGCTCCCGTCACTCTGGTTAGGTTGGCATCGAAAAAAACGCTCTCGGGTGCTTTAGAGTGCCGAGTTTATCACTGCGCATGAAGAAATGACCACCTCCAACGTTTGGTTTATGTTTTATAAGCATTTTTAATTTTATTGCTTAAATCGCATTTTCTCGGCGAGCTGAGCACTTTTTCTGAATTGTGCCGCTCCCGTCACTCTGGTTAGGTTGGCATCGAAAAAAACGCTCTCGGATGCTTTAGAGTGCCGAGTTTATCACTGCGCATGAAGAAATGACCACCTCCAACGTTTGGTTTATGTTTTATAAGCATTTTTAATTTTATTGCTTAAATCGCATTTTCTCGGCGAGCTGAGCACTTTTTCTGAATTGTGCCGCTCCCGTCACTCTGGTTAGGTTGGCATCGAAAAAAACGCTCTCGGGTGCTTTAGAGTGCCGAGTTTATCACTGCGCATGAAGAAATGACCACCTCCAACGTTTGGTTTATGTTTTATAAGCATTTTTAATTTTATTGCTTAAATCGCATTTTCTCGGCGAGCTGAGCACTTTTTCTGAATTGTGCCGCTCCCGTCACTCTGGTTAGGTTGGCATCGAAAAAAACGCTCTCGGGTGCTTTAGAGTGCCGAGTTTATCACTGCGCATGAAGAAATGACCACCTCCAACGTTTGGTTTATGTTTTATAAGCATTTTTAATTTTATTGCTTAAATCGCATTTTCTCGGCGAGCTGAGCACTTTTTCTGAATTGTGCCGCTCCCGTCACTCTGGTTAGGTTGGCATCGAAAAAAACGCTCTCGGGTGCTTTAGAGTGCCGAGTTTATCACTGCGCATGAAGAAATGACCACCTCCAACGTTTGGTTTATGTTTTATAAGCATTTTTAATTTTATTGCTTAAATCGCATTTTCTCGGCGAGCTGAGCACTTTTTCTGAATTGTGCCGCTCCCGTCACTCTGGTTAGGTTGGCATCGAAAAAAACGCTCTCGGGTGCTTTAGAGTGCCGAGTTTATCACTGCGCATGAAGAAATGACCACCTCCAACGTTTGGTTTATGTTTTATAAGCATTTTTAATTTTATTGCTTAAATCGCATTTTCTCGGCGAGCTGAGCACTTTTTCTGAATTGTGCCGCTCCCGTCACTCTGGTTAGGTTGGCATCGAGAAAAACGCTCTCGGGTGCTTTAGAGTGCCGAGTTTATCACTGCGCATGAAGAAATGACCACCTCCAAAGTTTAGTTTATGTTTTATAAGCATTTTTAATTTTATTGCTTAAATCGCATTTTCTCGGCGAGCTGAGCACTTTTTCTGAATTGTGCCGCTCCCGTCACTCTGGTTAGGTTGGCATCGAAAAAAACGCTCTCGGGTGCTTTAGAGTGCCGAGTTTATCACTGCGCATGAAGAAATGACCACCTCCAACGTTTGGTTTATGTTTTATAAGCATTTTTAATTTTATTGCTTAAATCGCATTTTCTCGGCGAGCTGAGCACTTTTTCTGAATTGTGCCGCTCCCGTCACTCTGGTTAGGTTGGCATCGAAAAAAACGCTCTCGGGTGCTTTAGAGTGCCGAGTTCATCACTACGCATGAAGAAATGACCACCTCCAACGTTTGGTTTATGTTTTATAAGCATTTTTAATTTTATTGCTTAAATCGCATTTTCTCGGCGAGCTGAGCACTTTTTCTGAATTGTGCCGCTCCCGTCACTCTGGTTAGGTTGGCATCGAAAAAAACGCTCTCGGGTGCTTTAGAGTGCCGAGTTTATCACTGCACATGAAGAAATGACCACCTCCAACGTTTGGTTTATGTTTTATAAGCATTTTTAATTTTATTGCTTAAATCGCATTTTCTCGGCGAGCTGAGCACTTTTTCTGAATTGTGCCGCTCCCGTCACTCTGGTTAGGTTGGCATCGAAAAAAACGCTCTCGGGTGCTTTAGAGTGCCGAGTTTATCACTGCGCATGAAGAAATGACCACCTCCAACGTTTGGTTTATGTTTTATAAGCATTTTTAATTTTATTGCTTAAATCGCATTTTCTCGGCGAGCTGAGCACTTTTTCTGAATTCTGCCGCTCCCGTCAATCTGGTTAGGTTGGCATCGAAAAAAACGCTCTCGGGTGCTTTAGAGTGCCGAGTTTATCACTGCGCATGAAGAAATGACCACCTCCAACGTTTGGTTTATGTTTTATAAGCATTTTTAATTTTATTGCTTAAATCGCATTTTCTCGGCGAGCTGAGCGCTTTTTCTGAATTGTGCCGCTCCCGTCACTCTGGTTAGGTTGGCATCGAAAAAAACGCTCTCGGGTGCTTTAGAGTGCCGAGTTTATCACTGCGCATGAAGAAATGACCACCTCCAACGTTTGGTTTATGTTTTATAAGCATTTTTAATTTTATTGCTTAAATCGCATTTTCTCGGCGAGCTGAGCGCTTTTTCTGAATTGTGCCGCTCCCGTCACTCTGGTTAGGTTGGCATCGAAAAAAACGCTCTCGGGTGCTTTAGAGTGCCGAGTTTATCACTGCGCATGAAGAAATGACCACCTCCAACGTTTGGTTTATGTTTTATAAGCATTTTTAATTTTATTGCTTAAATCGCATTTTCTCGGCGAGCTGAGCACTTTTTCTGAATTGTGCCGCTCCCGTCACTCTGGTTAGGTTGGCATCGAAAAAAACGCTCTCGGGTGCTTTAGAGTGCCGAGTTTATCACTGCGCATGAAGAAATGACCACCTCCAACGTTTGGTTTATGTTTTATAAGCATTTTTAATTTTATTGCTTAAATCGCATTTTCTCGGCGAGCTGAGCACTTTTTCTGAATTGTGCCGCTCCCGTCACTCTGGTTAGGTTGGCATCGAAAAAAACGCTCTCGGGTGCTTTAGAGTGCCGAGTTTATCACTGCGCATGAAGAAATGACCACCTCCAACGTTTGGTTTATGTTTTATAAGCATTTTTAATTTTATTGCTTAAATCGCATTTTCTCGGCGAGCTGAGCACTTTTTCTGAATTGTGCCGCTCCCGTCACTCTGGTTAGGTTGGCATCGAGAAAAACGCTCTCGGGTGCTTTAGAGTGCCGAGTTTATCACTGCGCATGAAGAAATGACCACCTCCAAAGTTTGGTTTATGTTTTATAAGCATTTTTAATTTTATTGCTTAAATCGCATTTTCTCGGCGAGCTGAGCACTTTTTCTGAATTGTGCCGCTCCCGTCACTCTGGTTAGGTTGGCATCGAAAAAAACGCTCTCGGGTGCTTTAGAGTGCCGAGTTTATCACTGCGCATGAAGAAATGACCACCTCCAACGTTTGGTTTATGTTTTATAAGCATTTTTAATTTTATTGCTTAAATCGCATTTTCTCGGCGAGCTGAGCACTTTTTCTGAATTGTGCCGCTCCCGTCACTCTGGTTAGGTTGGCATCGAAAAAAACGCTCTCGGGTGCTTTAGAGTGCCGAGTTCATCACTACGCATGAAGAAATGACCACCTCCAACGTTTGGTTTATGTTTTATAAGCATTTTTAATTTTATTGCTTAAATCGCATTTTCTCGGCGAGCTGAGCACTTTTTCTGAATTGTGCCGCTCCCGTCACTCTGGTTAGGTTGGCATCGAAAAAAACGCTCTCGGGTGCTTTAGAGTGCCGAGTTTATCACTGCGCATGAAGAAATGACCACCTCCAACGTTTGGTTTATGTTTTATAAGCATTTTTAATTTTATTGCTTAAATCGCATTTTCTCGGCGAGCTGAGCACTTTTTCTGAATTGTGCCGCTCCCGTCACTCTGGTTAGGTTGGCATCGAAAAAACGCTCTCGGGTGCTTTAGAGTGCCGAGTTTATCACTCCGCATGAAGATATGACCACCTCCAACGTTTGGTTTATGTTTTATAAGCATTTTTAATTTTATTGCTTAAATCGCATTTTCTCGGCGAGCTGAGCACTTTTTCTGAATTGTGCCGCTCCCGTCACTCTGGTTAGGTTGGCATCGAAAAAAACGCTCTCGGGTGCTTTAGAGTGCCGAGTTTATCACTGCGCATGAAGAAATGACCACCTCCAACGTTTGGTTTATGTTTTATAAGCATTTTTAATTTTATTGCTGAAATCGCATTTTCTCGGCGAGCTGAGCACTTTTTCTGAATTGTGCCGCTCCCGTCACTCTGGTTAGGTTGGCATCGAAAAAAACGCTCTCGGCTGCTTTAGAGTGCCGAGTTTATCACTGCGCATGAAGAAATGACCACCTCCAACGTTTGGTTTATGTTTTATAAGCATTTTTAATTTTATTGCTTAAATCACATTTTCTCGGCGAGCTGAGCACTTTTTCTGAATTGTGCCGCTCCCGTCACTCTGGTTAGGTTGGCATCGAAAAAAACGCTCTCGGGTGCTTTAGAGTGCCGAGTTTATCACTGCGCATGAAGAAATGACCACCTCCAACGTTTGGTTTATGTTTTATAAGCATTTTTAATTTTATTGCTTAAATCGCATTTTCTCGGCGAGCTGAGCACGTTTTCTGAATTGTGCCGCTCCCGTCACTCTGGTTAGGTTGGCATCGAAAAAAACGCTCTCGGGTGCTTTAGAGTGCCGAGTTTATCACTGCGCATGAAGAAATGACCACCTCCAACGTTTGGTTTATGTTTTATAAGCATTTTTAATTTTATTGCTTAAATCGCATTTTCTCGGCGAGCTGAGCACTTTTTCTGAATTGTGCCGCTCCCGTCACTCTGGTTGGGTTGGCATCGAAAAAAACGCTCTCGGGTGCTTTAGAGTGCCGAGTTTATCACTGCGCATGAAGAAATGACCACCTCCAACGTTTGGTTTATGTTTTATAAGCATTTTTAATTTTATTGCTTAAATCGCATTTTCTCGGCGAGCTGAGCACTTTTTCTGAATTGTGCCGCTCCCGTCACTCTGGTTAGGTTGGCATCGAAAAAAACGCTCTCGGGTGCTTTAGAGTGCCGAGTTTATCACTGCGCATGAAGAAATGACCACCTCCAACGTTTGGTTTATGTTTTATAAACATTTTTAATTTTATTGCTTAAATCGCATTTTCTCGGCGAGCTGAGCACTTTTTCTGAATTGTGCCGCTCCCGTCACTCTGGTTAGGTTGGCATCGAAAAAAACGCTCTCGGGTGCTTTAGAGTGCCGAGTTTATCACTGCGCATGAAGAAATGACCACCTCCAACGTTTGGTTTATGTTTTATGAGCATTTTTAATTTTATTGCTTAAATCGCATTTTCTCGGCGAGCTGAGCACGTTTTCTGAATTGTGCCGCTCCCGTCACTCTGGTTAGATTGGCATCGAAAAAAACGCTCTCGGGTGCTTTAGAGTGCCGAGTTTATCACTGCGCATGAAGAAATGACCACCTCCAACGTTTGGTTTATGTTTTATAAGCATTTTTAATTTTATTGCTTAAATCGCATTTTCTCGGCGAGCTGAGCACTTTTTCTGAATTGTGCCGCTCCCGTCACTCTGGTTGGGTTGGCATCGAAAAAAACAGTGCGGTTCTAGTGAGACTTGAACTCTGGTCACCGGTGTGAGAGCCCAGAGAACTAACCACTACACTATGGAACGCACGACATTACTAGATGGAAGTTACGTATATGGTTTTATGGAGCAGCTCAAAAGCCAGTGTAGATAGGAATAGGTAAATGCTAAAATAGTAGAGGTTCCACTGAGACTTGAACTCTGGTCGCTGGAGTAAGTGTACAGAGCACTATCCACTACAGTATGGAACCACACTATCACTTCATGGAAGTTACCTATACAGTTTTATGGAGCAGCTCACAAGGAAATGGTATAGTTAGGAATAGGTAAATGCCAAAACAGTTGGGGTTCCACTGAGACTTGAACTCAGGTCGTTGGGGTGAGAGTCCAGAGCACTTTCCACTACACTACAGAACACTTTTTCTTTTGGCATTTACGTATTCCTATCTATACTACCTATTCCTATACAATTTGCGTGTGAGCTGCTCCATAAAACCATATACGTAACATCCATGAAGTAATTGTGTGGGTGCCATACTGTAGTGGTTTGTGCTGTGGACTCTCACCCCAGCGAACTGAGTTCAAGTCTCAGTGGAACTTCAACTATTTTGGCATTTACCTATTCCTATCTATACTAGTTGCTTGTGAGCTGCTCTATAAAACCATATAGGTAACTTCCAAGGATTAATGGTGTGGGTTCCATACTGTATTGGTTAGTGCTCTGGACTCTCACCCCAGCGCCCTGAGTTCAAGTCTCAGTGGAACCTCAACCATTTTGGCATTTACCTATTCCTATCTTTGCTAGTTGCTTGTGAGCTGCTCCATAAAACCATATAGGTAACTTACATAGATTAATGGTCTGGATTCCATACCGTAGTGGTTAGTGCGCTGGACTCTCACCCCAGCAACCTGAGTTCAAGTCTCAGTGGAACCTCAACTATTTTGGCATTTACCTATTCCTATCTTTGCTAGTTGCTTGTGAGCTGCTCCATAAAACCATATAGGTAACTTACATGGATCAATGGTGTGGATTCCATACAGTAGTGGTTAGTGCGCTGGACTCTCACCCCAGCAACCTGAGATCAAGTCTCAGTGGAACCTCAACTATTTTGGCATTTAACTATTCCTATCTTTGCTAGTTGCTTGTGAGCTGCTCCATAAAACCATATAGGTAATTTACATGGATTAATGGTGTGGATTCCATACCGTAGTGGTTAGTGCGCTGGACTCTCACCCCAGCAACCTGAGTTCAAGTCTCAGTGGAACCTCAACTATTTTGGCATTTAACTATTCCTATCTTTGCTTGTAAGCTCCTCCATAAAACCATATACGTAACTTCCATGCAATATAGGTGTAGGTTCCATAGTGTAGTGGTTAGTGCTCTGTACTCGCACCCAGGCAGCCTGAGTTCAAATCCCAGCTAGAGCAAGGATTAGGTTTAGAGTAAGAGCTAGGGTTGGGGTTAAGGTTAGAGCTAGGAATAGGGTTAGTGTAAGAGTTAGGGTAATAGCTAGGGTTAGTGTAAGAGTTAGGGTAATAGCTAGGGTTGGGGTTGGGTTTAGGGTTAGGGCTAGGATTAGGGTTAGAGCTAGCGCTAGGGTTAGTGTAAGAGCTACGGTTCATGTAAGAGCTAGGATTACGATTAGAGTAAGAGCTAGGTTTACGGCTAGAGGTCTGCTTAGGATGGCATAGGTTAAGGTTAGAGCTAGGAATAGGGTTAGTGTAAGACTTAGGGTAATAGCTAGGGTTAGTGTAAGAGTTAGGGTAATAGTTGGGGTTGGGGTTGGGGTTAGGGTTAGAGCTAGGATTAGGGTTAGAGCTAGCGCTAGGGTTAGTGTAAGAGCTACGGTTCATGTAAGAGCTAGGAGTACGATTAGAGTAAGAGCTAGGGTTAGGGCTAGAAGTCTGGTTAGGATGGCATAGAAAGAAGCGCTCTCGGGTGCTTCAGAGTGCCGAGTTTATCACTGCGCATGAAGAAATGACCACCTGCAATGTTTGTTTTATGTTTTATAAGCATTTTTAATTTTATTGCTTAAATCGCATTTTCTCGACGAGCTGAGCACTTTTTCTGAATGGTGCCGCTCCCGTCACTCTGGTTAGGTTGGCATAGAAAAAAGCGCTCTCGGGTGCTTCAGAGTGTCGCGTTTATCACTGCGCATGAAGAAATGACCACCTGCAACGTTTGTTTTATGTTTTATAAGCATTTTTAATTTTATTGATTAAATCGCATTTTCTCGACGAGCTGAGCACGTTTTCTGAATGGTGCTTCTCCCGTCACTCTGGTGAGGTTGGCATAGAAAAAAGCGCTCTTGGGTGCTTCAGAGTGCCGAGTTTATCACTGCGCATGAAGAAATGACCACCTGCAACGTTTGTTTTATGTTTTATAAGCATTTTTAATTTTATTGATTAAATCGCATTTTCTCGACGAGCTGAGCACTTTTTCTGAATTGTGCCGCTCCCGTCACTCTGGTTAGGTTGGCATAGAAAAAGGCGCTCTCGGGTGCTTTAGAGTGCCGAGTTTATCACTGCGCATGAAGAAATGACCACCTCCAACGTTTGGTTTATGTTTTATAAGCATTTTTAATTTTATTGCTTAAATCGCATTTTCTCGGCGAGCTGAGCACGTTTTCTGAATGGTTCTTCTCCCGTCACTCTGGTGAGGTTGGCTTAGAAAAAAGCGCTCTTGGGTGCTTCAGAGTGCCGAGTTTATCACTGCGCATGAAGAAATGACCAACGTTTGGTTTACATTTTATAAGCATTTTTAATTTTATTGCTTAAATCGCATTTTCTCGGCGAGCTGAGCACGTTTTCTGAATGGTGCGTCTCCCGACACTCTGGTTACGTTGGCATAGAAAAAAGCGCTCTTGGGTGCTTCAGAGTGCCGAGTTTATCACTGCTCATGAAGAAATAACCACCTACAACGTTTGGTTTATGTTTTATAAGCATTTTTAATTTTATTACTTAAATCGCATTTTCTCGATGAGCTGAGCACTTTTTCTGAATGGTGCCGCTCCCGTCACTCTGGCTAGGTTGGCATAGAAAAAAGCTCTCTCGGGTGCTTCAGAGTGCCGAGTTTATCACTGCGCATGAAGAAATGACCACCTGCAACGTTTGTTTTATGTTTTATAAGCATTTTTAATTTTTTTGCTTAAATCGCATTTTCTCGACGAGCTGAGCACTTTTTCTGAATTCTGCCACTCGCGTCACTCTGGTTAGGTTGGCATAGAAAAAAGCGCTCTCGGGTGTTTTAGAGTGCCGAGTTTATCACTGCGCATGAAGAAATGACCACCTCCAACGTTTGGTTTATGTTTTATAAGCATTTTTAATTTTATTGCTTAAGTCGCATTTTCTCGGCGAGCTGAGCACTTTTTCTGAATGGTGCTTCTCCCGTCACTCTGGTGAGGTTGGCATAGAAAAAAGCGCTCTTGGGTGCTTCAGAGTGCCGAGTTTATCACTGCGCATGAAGAAATGACCACCTGCAACGTTTGTTTTATGTTTTATAAGCATTTTTAATTTTATTGCTTAAATCGCATTTTCTCGACGAGCTGAGCACTTTTTCTGAATTTTGCCGCTCGCGTCACTCTGGTTAGGTTGGCATAGAAAAAAGCGCTCCCGGGTGCTTTAGAGTGCCGAGTTTATCACTGCGCATGAAGAAATGACCACCTCCAACGTTTGGTTTATGTTTTATAAGCATTTTTAATTTTATTGCTTAAATCGCATTTTCTCGACGAGCTGAGCACTTTTTCTGAATTGTGCCGCTCCCGTCACTCTGGTTAGGTTGGCATAGAAAAAAACGCTAGAGTGCCGAGTTTATCACTGCGCATGAAGAAATGACCACCTGCAACGTTTGTTTTATGTTTTATAAGCATTTTTAATTTTATTGCTTAAATCGCATTTTCTCGCGGCGAGCTGAGCACGTTTTCTGAATGGTGCGTCTGCCGTCACTCTGGTTAGGTTGGCATAGAAAAAAGCGCTCTTGGGTGCTTCAGAGTGCCGAGTTTATCACTGCTCATGAAGAAATAACCACCTACAACGTTTGGTTTATGTTTTATAAGCATTTTTAATTTTATTGCTTAAATCGCATTTTCTCGGCGAGCTGAGCACTTTTTCTGAATTGTGCCGCTCCCGTCACTCTGGTTAGGTTGGCATCGAAAAAAACGCTCTCGGGTGCTTTAGAGTGCCGAGTTTATCACTGCGCATGAAGAAATGACCACCTCCAACGTTTGGTTTATGTTTTATAAGCATTTTTAATTTTATTGCTTAAATCGCATTTTCTCGGCGAGCTGAGCACTTTTTCTGAATTGTGCCGCTCCCGTCACTCTGGTTAGGTTGGCATCGAAAAAAACGCTCTCGGGTGCTTTAGAGTGCCGAGTTTATCACTGCGCATGAAGAAATGACCACCTCCAACGTTTGGTTTATGTTTTATAAGCATTTTTAATTTTATTGCTTAAATCGCATTTTCTCGGCGAGCTGAGCACTTTTTCTGAATTGTGCCGCTCCCGTCACTCTGGTTAGGTTGGCATCGAAAAAAACGCTCTCGGGTGCTTTAGAGTGCCGAGTTTATCACTGCGCATGAAGAAAAGACCACCTCCAACGTTTGGTTTATGTTTTATAAGCATTTTTAATTTTATTGCTTAAATCGCATTTTCTCGGCGAGCTGAGCACTTTTTCTGAATTGTGCCGCTCCCGTCACTCTGGTTAGGTTGGCATCGAAAAAAACGCTCTCGGGAGCTTTAGAGTGCCGAGTTTATCACTGCGCATGAAGAAATGACCACCTCCAACGTTTGGTTTATGTTTTATAAGCATTTTTAATTTTATTGCTTAAATCGCATTTTCTCGGCGAGCTGAGCACTTTTTCTGAATTGTGCCGCTCCCGTCACTCTGGTTAGGTTGGCATCGAAAAAAACGCTCTCGGGTGCTTTAGAGTGCCGAGTTTATCACTGCGCATGAAGAAATGACCACCTCCAACGTTTGGTTTATGTTTTATAAGCATTTTTAATTTTATTGCTTAAATCGCATTTTCTCGGCGAGCTGAGCACTTTTTCTGAATTGTGACGCTCCCGTCACTCTGGTTAGGTTGGCATCGAAAAAAACGCTCTCGGGTGCTTTAGAGTGCCGAGTTTATCACTGCGCATGAAGAAATGACCACCTCCAACGTTTGGTTTATGTTTTATAAGCATTTTTAATTTTATTGCTTAAATCGCATTTTCTCGGCGAGCTGAGCGCTTTTTCTGAATTGTGCCGCTCCCGTCACTCTGGTTAGGTTGGCATCGAAAAAAACGCTCTCGGGTGCTTTAGAGTGCCAAGTTTATCACTGTGCATGAAGAAATGACCACCTCCAACGTTTGTTTTATGTTTTATAAGCATTTTTAATTTTATTGTTTAAATCGCATTTTCTCGGCGAGCTGAGCACTTTTTCTGAATTGTGCCGCTCCCGTCACTCTATAGGTTGGCATCGAGAAAAACGCTCTCGGGTGCTTTACAAGGCCGAGTTTATCACTGCACATGAAGAAATGACCACCTCCAACGTTTGGTTTATGTTTTATAAGCATTTTTAATTTTATTGCTTAAATCGCATTTTCTCGGCGAGCTGAGCGCTTTTTCTGAATTGTGCCGCTCCCGTCACTCTGGTTAGGTTGGCATCGAAAAAAACGCTCTCGGGTGCTTTAGAGTGCCGAGTTTATCACTGTGCATGAAGAAATGACCACCTCCAACGTTTGGTTTATGTTTTATAAGCATTTTTAATTTTATTGCTTAAATCGCATTTTCTCGGCGAGCTGAGCGCTTTTTCTGAATTGTGCCGCTCCCGTCACTCTGGTTAGGTTGGCATCGAAAAAAACGCTCTCGGGTGCTTTAGAGTGCCGAGTTTATCACTGCGCATGAAGAAATGACCACCTCCAACGTTTGGTTTATGTTTTATAAGCATTTTTAATTTTATTGCTTAAATCGCATTTTCTCGGCGAGCTGAGCGCTTTTTCTGAATTGTGCCGCTCCCGTCACTCTGGTTAGGTTGGCATCGAAAAAAACGCTCTCGGGTGCTTTAGAGTGCCGAGTTTATCACTGCGCATGAAGAAATGACCACCTCCAACGTTTGGTTTATTTTTTATAAGCATTTTTAATTTTATTGCTTAAATCGCATTTTCTCGGCGAGCTGAGCGCTTTTTCTGAATTGTGCCGCTACCGTCACTCTGGTTAGGTTGGCATCGAAAAAAACGCTCTCGGGTGCTTTTGTCACGAATGCGGAGTGGAGAAATGGAGCAGGGCGACCAAGTGCAGCTTGGACCAGGGTTTATTGTAGTGAACAAACGAACAGACTCGGCAAACGGACATGACTTAACAAACCATACCTTGGCTGAACGGGACGTGAGACAAGAACACAGGACATTCCGACAACAATGATCCGACCGGGAGTGACACGCAGACAGGACTTAAATACGAGACAGGGAACGAGAGGCAGGTGCGTGTGATTACTCTACACAAGGACACACAGGAAGGGAGGGGCGAGCACACGGACACAGAAACCATGGCAACCCAGCAAAACCGGGGACGAATCATGACAGTACCCCCCCCACAAGGGACGGCTCCCGACGTCCCAAAAATCCAATCCCTCACGACGGCACGCGGGGGGGGCTGGGGGGCAGAGAACCGCACTCGGGCGGCGGCGACTAGGGGCAGAGAGCCGCTCTCGGGGGGCGGCGACTAGGGAACAGAACTGCACTCAGCGGAGGTCAGGGGCCCAGGGCCACACTCGCGGCACACACTGGGGGCCTGACGCGCAATCGGCAGGAACTCGGGGAACAGAACTGCACTCAGCGGAGGTCAGGGGCCCAGGGCCACACTCGCGGCACACACTGGATGCCTGACGCGCAATCGGCAGGAACTTGGGGAACAGAACTGCACTCAGCGGAGGTCAGGGGCCCAGGGCCACACTCGCGGCACACACTGGGGGCCTGACGCGCAATCGGCAGGAACTTGGGGGGACATGAACCGCACTAGGGCGGCGACTCACACAACCATGAACCGCACTCTGGCGGCAACTCACACAACCATGAACCGCACTCTGGCGGCAACTCACACAACCATGAACCGCACTCTGGCGGCAACTCACACAACCATGAACCGCACTCTGGCGGAAACTCACACAACCATGAACCGCACTCTGGCGGAAACTCACACAACCATGAACCGCACTCTGGCGGAAACTCACACAACCATGAACCACACTCGGGTGGCACTCACACAAACTCGGGGGACATGAACCGCATTCGGCGGAAACTCGGGGAGCGGAACCGTGCTCGGCGGAAACGTGAAAAGTCAGAGCCGCAATCAGCGGCAGTTTGAAGTCCGGACCGCAATCAGCGGCAATTGGAAGGCGGAGCTGTGCGCAGCGGCAAGAGCGCTGCAGCAGTGGGGTGGGGCCATGGACGATCGTGGGTCCGGCGCAGCTGGCTTGGCTTTGGTTTCTTGGCTTGGCTTTGCTTGGCTTGGCTTGGCTTTGGTTACTTGGGCTTGGCTTGGCTTGGCTTTGGTTTCTTGGGCTTGGCTTGGCTTGGGTTTCTTGGGCTTGGCTTGGCTTGGCTTCTTGGCTTTGGCTTCTTGGCTTCGGCTTCTTGGGCTTGGCTTCTTGGGCTTGGCTTGGCGTTGGTTTCTTGGGCTTGGCTTGGCTTTGGTTTCTTGGGCTTGGCTTGGCTTGGCTTTGGTTTCTTGGGCTTGGCTTGGCTTGGCTTTGGTTTCTTGGGCTTGGCTTGGCTTGGCTTTGGTTACTTGGGCTTGGCTTGGCTTGGCTTTGGTTTCTTTGGCTTGGCTTGGCTTGGCTTGCGTTTCTTGGGCTTGGCTTGGCTTGGCTTTGGTTTCTTGGGCTTGGCTTTGCTTGGCTTGGCTTGGCTTTGGTTTCTTGGGCTTGGCTTGGCTTTGGTTTCCTGGGCTTGGCTTGGCTTGGCTTTGGTTTCTTGGGCTTGGCTTGGCTTGGCTTTGGTTTCTTGGGCTTGGCTTGGCTTGGCTTTGGTTTCTTGGGCTTGGCTTGGCTTACGGAAGCTGGTGGAGGGGGTCCAAGCGCTGGTCGCTGTGTGGTCGGATCATTCTGTCACGAATGCGGAGTGGAGAAATGGAGCAGGGCGACCAAGTGCAGCTTGGACCAGGGTTTATTGTAGTGAACAAACGAACAGACTCGGCAAACGGACATGACTTAACAAACCATACCTTGGCTGACCGGGACGTGAGACAAGAACACAGGACATTCCGACAACAATGATCCGACCGGGAGTGACACGCAGACAGGACTTAAATACGAGACAGGGAACGAGAGGCAGGTGCGTGTGATTACTCTACACAAGGACACACAGGAAGGGAGGGGCGAGCACACGGACACAGAAACCATGGCAACCCAGCAAAACCGGGGACGAATCATGACAGCTTTAGAGTGCCGAGTTTATCACTGCGCATGAAGAAATGACCACCTCCAACGTTTGGTTTATGTTTTATAAGCATTTTTAATTTTATTGCTTAAATCGCATTTTCTTGGCGAGCTGAGCGCTTTTTCTGAATTGTGCCGCTACCGTCACTCTGGTTAGGTTGGCATCGAAAAAAACGCTCTCGGGCGCTTTTGTCACGCCTCCGCGTTACCTGACCTCCAGCCAGGCCCTACTCAGTGAATTACCCGCACCTGCTACAGCTCGTTAGGTTCCCTACTAAACCTCTCGGTGTGCTGCCAGTGGTTGTCAGTTCGTCTGCTAACCCTGCCTGTGATACTCCTGCCTTTTTTCCCCGAACCGAGCTTTGTAGCCACCTGCTTCCGTGCCCTTCGACCACGCTTCTGCTCGCCGCCTGTCCTGACAACCAGCTCGCCTTCGACCACGCTTCTGCTCGCCGCCTGTCCTGACAACCAGCTCGCCCTTCGACCACGCTTCTGCTCGCCGCCTGTCCTGACAACGTGCTCGTCCTTCGACTTTCTGCCTGCCCCCGACTACTCCGACGCGCTGCGCTCTGCCACGCCAGCCCGACCGCAGGTCCGGCGTTCCATTTCCCCTTTGGCAATAAAGGATTGTGCTGCACTTGGTTGCCCTGCCTTTGCTTCCTGACAGCTTTAGAGTGCCGAGTTTATCACTGCGCATGAAGAAATGACCACCTCCAACGTTTGGTTTATGTTTTATAAGCATTTTTAATTTTATTGCTTAAATCGCATTTTCTCGGCGAGCTGAGCACTTTTTCTGAATTGTGCCGCTCCCGTCACTCTGGTTAGGTTGGCATCGAAAAAAACGCTCTCGGGTGCTTTAGAGTGCCGAGTTTATCACTGCGCATGAAGAAATGACCACCTCCAACGTTTGGTTTATGTTTTATAAGCATTTTTAATTTTATTGCTTAAATCGCATTTTCTCGGCGAGCTGAGCACTTTTTCTGAATTGTGGCGCTCCCGTCACTCTGGTTAGGTTGGCATCGAAAAAAACGCTCTCGGGTGCTTTAGAGTGCCGAGTTTATCACGGCGCATGAAGAAATGACCACCTCCAACGTTTGGTTTATGTTTTATAAGCATTTTTAATTTTATTGCTTAAATCGCATTTTCTCGGCGAGCTGAGCACTTTTTCTGAATTGTGCCGCTCCCGTCACTCTGGTTAGGTTGGCATCGAAAAAAACGCTCTCGGGTGCTTTAGAGTGCCGAGTTTATCACTGCGCATGAAGAAATGACCACCTCCAACGTTTGGTTTATGTTTTATAAGCATTTTTAATTTTATTGCTTAAATCGCATTTTCTCGGCGAGCTAAGCACTTTTTCTGAATTGTGCCGCTCCCGTCACTCTGGTTAGGTTGGCATCGAAAAAAACGCTCTCGGGTGCTTTAGAGTGCCGAGTTTATCACTGCGCATGAAGAAATGACCACCTCCAACGTTTGGTTTATGTTTTATAAGCATTTTTAATTTTATTGCTTAAATCGCATTTTCTCGGCGAGCTGAGCGCTTTTTCTGAATTGTGCCGCTCCCGTCACTCTGGTTAGGTTGGCATCGAAAAAAACGCTCTCGGGTGCTTTAGAGTGCCGAGTTTATCACTGCGCATGAAGAAATGACCACCTCCAACGTTTGGTTTATGTTTTATAAGCATTTATAATTTTATTGCTTAAATCGCATTTTCTCGGCGAGCTGAGCGCTTTTTCTGAATTGTGCCGCTCCCGTCACTCTGGTTAGGTTGGCATCGAAAAAAACGCTCTCGGGTGCTTTAGAGTGCCGAGTTTATCACTGCGCATGAAGATATGACCACCTCCAACGTTTGGTATATGTTTTATAAGCATTTTTAATTTTATTGCTTAAATCGCATTTTCTCGGCGAGCTGAGCACTTTTTCTGAATTGTGCCGCTCCCGTCACTCTGGTTAGGTTGGCATCGAAAAAAACGCTCTCGGGTGCTTTAGAGTGCCGAGTTTATCACTGCGCATGAAGAAATGACCACCTCCAACGTTTGGTTTATGTTTTATAAGCATTTTTAATTTTATTGCTTAAATCGCATTTTCTCGGCGAGCTGAGCACTTTTTCTGAATTGTGCCGCTCCCGTCACTCTTGTTAGGTTGGCATCGAAAAAAACGCTCTCGGGTGCTTTAGAGTGCCGAGTTTATCACTGCGCATGAAGAAATGACCACCTCCAACGTTTGGTTTATGTTTTATAAGCATTTTTAATTTTATTGCTTAAATCGCATTTTCTCGGCGAGCTGAGCGCTTTTTCTGAATTGTGCCGCTCCCGTCACTCTGGTTAGGTTGGCATCGAAAAAAACGCTCTCGGGTGCTTTAGAGTGCCGAGTTTATCACTGCGCATGAAGAAATGACCACCTCCAACGTTTGGTTTATGTTTTATAAGCATTTTTAATTTTATTGCTTAAATCGCATTTTCTCGGCGAGCTGAGCGCTTTTTCTGAATTGTGCCGCTCCCGTCACTCTGGTTAGGTTGGCATCGAAAAAAACGCTCTCGGGTGCTTTAGAGTGCCGAGTTTATCACTGCGCATGAAGAAATGACCACCTCCAACGTTTGGTATATGTTTTATAAGCATTTTTAATTTTATTGCTTAAATCGCATTTTCTCGGCGAGCTGAGCACTTTTTCTGAATTGTGCCGCTCCCGTCACTCTGGTTAGGTTGGCATCGAAAAAAACGCTCTCGGGTGCTTTAGAGTGCCGAGTTTATCACTGCGCATGAAGAAATGACCACCTCCAACGTTTGGTTTATGTTTTATAAGCATTTTTAATTTTATTGCTTAAATCGCATTTTCTCGGCGAGCTGAGCACTTTTTCTGAATTGTGCCGTTCCCGTCACTCTTGTTAGGTTGGCATCGAAAAAAACGCTCTCGGGTGCTTTAGAGTGCCGAGTTTATCACTGCGCATGAAGAAATGACCACCTCCAACGTTTGGTTTATGTTTTATAAGCATTTTTAATTTTATTGCTTAAATCGCATTTTCTCGGCGAGCTGAGCGCTTTTTCTGAATTGTGCCGCTCCCGTCACTCTGGTTAGGTTGGCATCGAAAAAAACGCTCTCGGGTGCTTTAGAGTGCCGAGTTTATCACTGCGCATGAAGAAATGACCACCTCCAACGTTTGGTTTATGTTTTATAAGCATTTTTAATTTTATTGCTTAAATCGCATTTTCTCGGCGAGCTGAGCACTTTTTCTGAATTGTGCCGCTCCCGTCACTCTGGTTAGGTTGGCATCGAAAAAAACGCTCTCGGGTGCTTTAGAGTGCCGAGTTTATCACTGCGCATGAAGAAAAGACCACATCCAACGTTTGGTTTATGTTTTATAAGCATTTTTAATTTTATTGCTTAAATCGCATTTTCTCGGCGAGCTGACCACTTTTTCTGACTTGTGCCGCTCCCGTCACTCTGGTTAGGTTGGCATCGAAAAAAACGCTCTCGGGTGCTTTAGAGTGCCGAGTTTATCACTGCGCATGAAGAAATGACCACCTCCAACGTTTGGTTTATGTTTTATAAGCATTTTTAATTTTATTGCTTAAATCGCATTTTCTCGGCGAGCTGAGCACTTTTTCTGAATTGTGCCGCTCCCGTCACTCTGGTTAGGTTGGCATCGAAAAAAACGCTCTCGGGTGCTTTAGAGTGCTGAGTTTATCACTGCGCATGAAGAAATGACCACCTCCAACGTTTGGTTTATGTTTTATAAGCATTTTTAATTTTATTGCTTAAATCGCATTTTCTCGGCGAGCTGAGCACTTTTTCTGAATTGTGCCGCTCCCGTCACTCTGGTTAGGTTGGCATCGAGAAAAACGCTCTCGGGTGCTTTAGAGTGCCGAGTTTATCACTGCGCATGAAGAAATGACCACCTCCAACGTTTGGTTTATGTTTAATAAGCATTTTTAATTTTATTGCTTAAATCGCATTTTCTCGGCAAGCTGAGCACTTTTTCTGAATTGTGCCGCTCCCGTCACTCTGGTTAGGTTGGCATCGAAAAAAACGCTCTCGGGTGCTTTAGAGTGCCGAGTTTATCACTGCGCATGAAGAAATGACCACCTCCAACGTTTGGTTTATGTTTTATAAGCATTTTTAATTTTATTGCTTAAATCGCATTTTCTCGGCGAGCTGAGCACTTTTTCTGAATTGTGCCGCTCCCGTCACTCTGGTTAGGTTGGCATCGAAAAAAACGCTCACGGGTGCTTTAGAGTGCCGAGTTTATTACTGCGCATTAAGAAATGACCACCTCCAACGTTTGGTTTATGTTTTATAAGCATTTTTAATTTTATTGCTTAAATCGCATTTTCTCGGCGAGCTGAGCACTTTTTCTGAATTGTGCCGCTCCCGTCACTCTGGTTAGGTTGGCATCGAAAAAAACGCTCTCGGGTGCTTTAGAGTGCCGAGTTATTCACTGCGCATGAAGAAATGACCACCTCCAACGTTTGGTTTATGTTTTATAAGCATTTTTAATTTTATTGCTTAAATCGCATTTTCTCGGCGAGCTGAGCACTTTTTCTGAATTGTGCCGCTCCCGTCACTCTGGTTAGGTTGGCATCGAAAAAAACGCTCTCGGGTGCTTTAGAGTGCCGAGTTTATTACTGCGCATTAAGAAATGACCACCTCCAACGTTTGGTTTATGTTTTATAAGCATTTTTAATTTTATTGCTTAAATCGCATTTTCTCGGCGAGCTGAGCACTTTTTCTGAATTGTGCCGCTCCCGTCACTCTGGTTAGGTTGGCATCGAAAAAAACGCTCTCGGGTGCTTTAGAGTGCCGAGTTATTCACTGCGCATGAAGAAATGACCACCTCCAACGTTTGGTTTATGTTTTATAAGCATTTTTAATTTTATTGCTTAAATCGCATTTTCTCGGCGAGCTGAGCACTTTTTCTGAATTGTGCCGCTCCCGTCACTCTGGTTAGGTTGGCATCGAAAAAAACGCTCTCGGGTGCTTTAGAGTGCCGACTTTATCACTGCGCATGAAGAAATGACCACCTCCAACGTTTGGTTTATGTTTTATAAGCATTTTTAATTTTATTGCTTAAATCGCATTTTCTCGGCGAGCTGAGCGCTTTTTCTGAATTGTGCCGCTCCCGTCACTCTGGTTAGGTTGGCATCGAAAAAAACGCTCTCGGGTGCTTTAGAGTGCCGAGTTATTCACTGCGCATGAAGAAATGACCACCTCCAACGTTTGGTTTATGTTTTATAAGCATTTTTAATTTTATTGCTTTCATCGCATTTTCTCGGCGAGCTGAGCACTTTTTCTGAAATGTGCCGCTCCCGTCACTCTGGTTAGGTTGGCATCGAAAAAAACGCTCTCGGGTGCTTTAGAGTGCCGAGTTTATCACTGCGCATGAAGAAATGACCACCTCCAACGTTTGGTTTATGTTTTATAAGCATTTTTAATTTTATTGCTTAAATCGCATTTTCTCGGCGAGCTGAGCGCTTTTTCTGAATTGTGCCGCTCCCGTCACTCTGGTTAGGTTGGCATCGAAAAAAACGCTCTTGGGTGCTTTAGAGTGCCGAGTTTATCACTGCGCATGAAGAAATGACCACCTCCAACGTTTGGTTTATGTTTTATAAGCATTTTTAATTTTATTGCTTAAATCGCATTTTCTCGGCGAGCTGAGCGCTTTTTCTGAATTGTGCCGCTCCCGTCACTCTGGTTAGGTTGGCATCGAAAAAAACGCTCTCGGGTGCTTTAGAGTGCCGAGTTATTCACTGCGCATAAAGAAATGACCACCTCCAACGTTTGGTTTATGTTTAATAAGCATTTTTAATTTTATTGCTTAAATCGCATTTTCTCGGCGAGCTGAGCACTTTTTCTGAATTGTGCCGCTCCCGTCACTCTGGTTAGGTTGGCATCGAAAAAAACGCTCTCGGGTTTTTTAGAGTGCCGAGTTTATTACTGCGCATTAAGAAATGACCACCTCCAACGTTTGGTTTATGTTTTATAAGCATTTTTAATTTTATTGCTTAAATCGCATTTTCTCGGCGAGCTGAGCACTTTTTCTGAATTGTGCCGCTCCCGTCACTCTGGTTAGGTTGGCATCGAAAAAAACGCTCTCGGGTGCTTTAGAGTGCCGAGTTTATCACTGCGCATGAAGAAATGACCACCTCCAACGTTTGGTTTATGAGCATTTTTAATTTTATTGCTTAAATCGCATTTTCTCGGCGAACTGAGCGCTTTTTCTGAATTGTGCCGCTCCCGTCACTCTGGTTAGGTTGGCATCGAAAAAAACGCTCTCGGGTGCTTTAGAGTGCCGAGTTTATCACTGCGCATGAAGAAATGACCACCTCCAACGTTTGGTTTATGTTTAATAAGCATTTTTAATTTTATTGCTTAAATCGCATTTTCTCGGCGAGCTGAGCACTTTTTCTGAATTGTGCCGCTCCCGTCACTCTGGTTAGGTTGGCATCGAAAAAAACGCTCTCGGGTGCTTTAGAGTGCCGAGTTTATCACTGCGCATGAAGAAATGACCACCTCCAACGTTTGGTTTATGTTTTATAAGCATTTTTAATTTTATTGCTTAAATCGCATTTTCTCGGCGAGCTGAGCACTTTTTCTGAATTGTGCCGCTCCCGTCACTCTGGTTAGGTTGGCATCGTAAAAAACGCTCTCGGGTGCTTTAGAGTGCCGAGTTTATCACTGCGCATGAAGAAATGACCACCTCCAACGTTTGGTTTATGTTTTATAAGAATTTTTAATTTTATTGCTTAAATCGCATTTTCTCGGCGAGCTGAGCACTTTTTCTGAATTGTGCCGCTCCCGTCACTCTGGTTAGGTTGGCATCGACAAAAACGCTCTCGGGTGCTTTAGAGTGCCGAGTTTATCACTGCGCATGAAGAAATGACCACCTCCAACGTTTGGTTTATGTTTTATAAGCATTTTTAATTGTATTGCTTAAATCGCATTTTCTCGGCGAGCTGAGACCTTTTTCTGAATTGTGCCGCTCCCGTCACTCTGGTTAGGTTGGCATCGAAAAAAACGCTCTCGGGTGCTTTAGAGTGCCGAGTTTATCACTGCGCATGAAGAAATGACCACCTCCAACGTTTGGTTTATGTTTTATAAGCATTTTTAATTTTATTGCTTAAATCGCATTTTCTCGGCGAGCTGAGCACTTTTTCTGAATTGTGCCGCTCCCGTCACTCTGGTTAGGTTGGCATCGAAAAAAACGCTCTCGGGTGCTTTAGAGTGCCGAGTTTATCACTGCGCATGAAGAAATGACCACCTCCAACGTTTGGATTATGTTTTATAAGCATTTTTAATTTTATTGCTTAAATCGCATTTTCTCGGCGAGCTGAGCACTTTTTCTGAATTGTGCCGCTCCCGTCACTCTGGTTAGGTTGGCATCGAAAAAAACGCTCTCGGGTGCTTTAGAGTGCCGAGTTTATCACTGCGCATGAAGAAATGACCAGCTCCAACGTTTGGTTTCTGTTTAATAAGCATTTTTAATTTTATTGCTTAAATCGCATTTTCTCGGCGAGCTGAGCACTTTTTCTGAATTGTGCCGCTCCCGTCACTCTGGTTAGGTTGGCATCGAAAAAAACGCTCTCGGGTGCTTTAGAGTGCCGAGTTTATCACTGCGCATGAAGAAATGACCACCTCCAACGTTTGGTTTATGTTTTATAAGCATTTTTAATTTTATTGCTTAAATCGCATTTTCTCGGCGAGCTGAGCACTTTTTCTGAATTGTGCCGCTCCCGTCACTCTGGTTAGGTTGGCATCGAAAAAAACGCTCTCGGGTGCTTTAGAGTGCCGAGTTTATCACTACGCATGAAGAAATGACCACCTCCAACGTTTGGTTTATGTTTTATAAGCATTTTTAATTTCATTGCTTAAATCGCATTTTCTCGGCGAGCTGAGCACTTTTTCTGAATTGTGCCGCTCCCGTCACTCTGGTTAGGTTGGCATCGACAAAAACGCTCTCGGGTGCTTTAGAGTGCCGAGTTTATCACTGCGCATGAAGAAATGACCACCTCCAACGTTTGGTTTATGTTTTATAAGCATTTTTAATTTTATTGCTTAAATCGCATTTTCTCGGCGAGCTGAGCACTTTTTCTGAATTGTGCCGCTCCCGTCACTCTGGTTAGGTTGGCATCGAAAAAAACGCTCTCGGGTTCTTTAGAGTGCCGAGTTTATCACTGCGCATGAAGAAATGACCACCTCCAACGTTTGGTTTATGTTTTATAAGCATTTTTAATTTTATTGCTTAAATCGCATTTTCTCGGCGAGCTGAGCACTTTTTCTGAATTGTGCCGCTCCCGTCACTCTGGTTAGGTTGGCATCGAAAAAAACGCTCTCGGGTGCTTTAGAGTGCCGAGTTTATCACTGCGCATGAAGAAATGACCACCTCCAACGTTTGGTTTATGTTTTACAAGCATTTTTAATTTTATTGCTTAAATCGCATTTTCTCGGCGAGCTGAGCACTTTTTCTGAATTGTGCCGCTCCCGTCACTCTGGTTAGGTTGGCATCGAAAAAAACGCTCTCGGGTGCTTTAGAGTGCCGAGTTTATCACTGCGCATGAAGAAATGACCACCTCCAACGTTTGGTTTATGTTTTATAAGCATTTTTAATTTTATTGCTTAAATCGCATTTTCTCGGCGAGCTGAGCACTTTTTCTGAATTGTGCCGCTCCCGTCACTCTGGTTAGGTTGGCATAAAAAAAAACGCTCTCGGGTGCTTTAGAGTGCCGAGTTTATCACTGCGCATGAAGAAATGACCACCTCCAACGTTTGGTTTATGTTTTATAAGCATTTTTAATTTTATTGCTTAAATCGCATTTTCTCGGCGAGCTGAGCACTTTTTCTGAATTGTGCCGCTCCCGTCACTCTGGTTAGGTTGGCATCGAAAAAAACGCTCTCGGGTGCTTTAGAGTGCCGAGTTTATCACTGCGCATGAAGAAATGACCACCTCCAACGTTTGGTTTATGTTTTATAAGCATTTTTAATTTTATTGCTTAAATCGCATTTTCTCGGCGAGCTGAGCACTTTTTCTGAATTGTGCCGCTCCCGTCACTCTGGTTAGGTTGGCATCGAAAAAAACGCTCTCGGGTGCTTTAGAGTGCCGAGTTTATCACTGCGCATGAAGAAATGACCACCTCCAACGTTTGGTTTATGTTTTATAAGCATTTTTAATTTTATTGCTTAAATCGCATTTTCTCGGCGAGCTGAGCACTTTTTCTGAATTGTGCCGCTCCCGTCACTCTGGTTAGGTTGGCATCGAAAAAAACGCTCTCGGGTGCTTTAGAGTGCCGAGTTTATCACTGCGCATGAAGAAATGACCACCTCCAACGTTTGGTTTATGTTTTATAAGCATTTTTAATTTTATTGCTTAAATCGCATTTTCTCGGCGAGCTGAGCGCTTTTTCTGAATTGTGCCGCTCCCGTCACTCTGGTTAGGTTGGCATCGAAAAAAACGCTCTCGGGTGCTTTAGAGTGCCGAGTTTATCACTGCGCATGAAGAAATGACCACCTCCAACGTTTGGTTTATGTTTTATAAGCATTTTTAATTTTATTGCTTAAATCGCATTTTCTCGGCGAGCTGAGCACTTTTTCTGAATTGTGCCGCTCCCGTCACTCTGGTTAGGTTGGCATCGAAAAAAACGCTCTCGGGTGCTTTAGAGTGCCGAGTTTATCACTGCGCATGAAGAAATGACCACCTCCAACGTTTGGTTTATGTTTTATAAGCATTTTTAATTTTATTGCTTAAATCGCATTTTCTCGGCGAGCTGAGCACTTTGTCTGAATTGTGCCGCTCCCGTCACTCTGGTTAGGTTGGCATCGAAAAAAACGCTCTCGGGTGCTTTAGAGTGCCGAGTTTATCACTGCGCATGAAGAAATGACCACCTCCAACGTTTGGTTTATGTTTTATAAGCATTTTTAATTTTATTGCTTAAATCGCATTTTCTCGGCGAGCTGAGCACTTTTTCTGAATTGTGCCGCTCCCGTCACTCTGGTTAGGTTGGCATCGAAAAAAACGCTCTCGGGTGCTTTAGAGTGCCGAGTTTATCACTGCGCATGAAGAAATGACCACCTCCAACGTTTGGATTATGTTTTATAAGCATTTTTAATTTTATTGCTTAAATCGCATTTTCTCGGCGAGCTGAGCACTTTTTCTGAATTGTGCCGCTCCCGTCACTCTGGTTAGGTTGGCATCGAAAAAAACGCTCTCGGGTGCTTTAGAGTGCCGAGTTTATCACTGCGCATGAAGAAATGACCAGCTCCAACGTTTGGTTTATGTTTAATAAGCATTTTTAATTTTATTGCTTAAATCGCATTTTCTCGGCGAGCTGAGCACTTTTTCTGAATTGTGCCGCTCCCGTCACTCTGGTTAGGTTGGCATCGAAAAAAACGCTCTCGGGTGCTTTAGAGTGCCGAGTTTATCACTGCGCATGAAGAAATGACCACCTCCAACGTTTGGTTTATGTTTTATAAGCATTTTTAATTTTATTGCTTAAATCGCATTTTCTCGGCGAGCTGAGCACTTTTTCTGAATTGTGCCGCTCCCGTCACTCTGGTTAGGTTGGCATCGAAAAAAACGCTCTCGGGTGCTTTAGAGTGCCGAGTTTATCACTACGCATGAAGAAATGACCACCTCCAACGTTTGGTTTATGTTTTATAAGCATTTTTAATTTCATTGCTTAAATCGCATTTTCTCGGCGAGCTGAGCACTTTTTCTGAATTGTGCCGCTCCCGTCACTCTGGTTAGGTTGGCATCGACAAAAACGCTCTCGGGTGCTTTAGAGTGCCGAGTTTATCACTGCGCATGAAGAAATGACCACCTCCAACGTTTGGTTTATGTTTTATAAGCATTTTTAATTTTATTGCTTAAATCGCATTTTCTCGGCGAGCTGAGCACTTTTTCTGAATTGTGCCGCTCCCGTCACTCTGGTTAGGTTGGCATCGAAAAAAACGCTCTCGGGTTCTTTAGAGTGCCGAGTTTATCACTGCGCATGAAGAAATGACCACCTCCAACGTTTGGTTTATGTTTTATAAGCATTTTTAATTTTATTGCTTAAATCGCATTTTCTCGGCGAGCTGAGCACTTTTTCTGAATTGTGCCGCTCCCGTCACTCTGGTTAGGTTGGCATCGAAAAAAACGCTCTCGGGTGCTTTAGAGTGCCGAGTTTATCACTGCGCATGAAGAAATGACCACCTCCAACGTTTGGTTTATGTTTTATAAGCATTTTTAATTTTATTGCTTAAATCGCATTTTCTCGGCGAGCTGAGCACTTTTTCTGAATTGTGCCGCTCCCGTCACTCTGGTTAGGTTGGCATCGAAAAAAACGCTCTCGGGTGCTTTAGAGTGCCGAGTTTATCACTGCGCATGAAGAAATGACCACCTCCAACGTTTGGTTTATGTTTTATAAGCATTTTTAATTTTATTGCTTAAATCGCATTTTCTCGGCGAGCTGAGCACTTTTTCTGAATTGTGCCGCTCCCGTCACTCTGGTTAGGTTGGCATCGAAAAAAACGCTCTCGGGTGCTTTAGAGTGCCGAGTTTATCACTGCGCATGAAGAAATGACCACCTCCAACGTTTGGTTTATGTTTTATAAACATTTTTAATTTTATTGCTTAAATCGCATTTTCTCGGCGAGCTGAGCACTTTTTCTGAATTGTGCCGCTCCCGTCACTCTGGTTAGGTTGGCATCGAAAAAAACGCTCTCGGGTGCTTTAGAGTGCCGAGTTTATCACTGCGCATGAAGAAATGACCACCTCCAACGTTTGGTTTATGTTTTATGAGCATTTTTAATTTTATTGCTTAAATCGCATTTTCTCGGCGAGCTGAGCACGTTTTCTGAATTGTGCCGCTCCCGTCACTCTGGTTAGATTGGCATCGAAAAAAACGCTCTCGGGTGCTTTAGAGTGCCGAGTTTATCACTGCGCATGAAGAAATGACCACCTCCAACGTTTGGTTTATGTTTTATAAGCATTTTTAATTTTATTGCTTAAATCGCATTTTCTCGGCGAGCTGAGCACTTTTTCTGAATTGTGCCGCTCCCGTCACTCTGGTTGGGTTGGCATCGAAAAAAACAGTGCGGTTCTAGTGAGACTTGAACTCTGGTCACCGGTGTGAGAGCCCAGAGAACTAACCACTACACTATGGAACGCACGACATTACTAGATGGAAGTTACGTATATGGTTTTATGGAGCAGCTCAAAAGCCAGTGTAGATAGGAATAGGTAAATGCTAAAATAGTAGAGGTTCCACTGAGACTTGAACTCTGGTCGCTGGAGTAAGTGTACAGAGCACTATCCACTACAGTATGGAACCACACTATCACTTCATGGAAGTTACCTATACAGTTTTATGGAGCAGCTCACAAGGAAATGGTATAGTTAGGAATAGGTAAATGCCAAAACAGTTGGGGTTCCACTGAGACTTGAACTCAGGTCGTTGGGGTGAGAGTCCAGAGCACTTTCCACTACACTACAGAACACTTTTTCTTTTGGCATTTACGTATTCCTATCTATACTACCTATTCCTATACAATTTGCGTGTGAGCTGCTCCATAAAACCATATACGTAACATCCATGAAGTAATTGTGTGGGTGCCATACTGTAGTGGTTTGTGCTGTGGACTCTCACCCCAGCGAACTGAGTTCAAGTCTCAGTGGAACTTCAACTATTTTGGCATTTACCTATTCCTATCTATACTAGTTGCTTGTGAGCTGCTCTATAAAACCATATAGGTAACTTCCAAGGATTAATGGTGTGGGTTCCATACTGTATTGGTTAGTGCTCTGGACTCTCACCCCAGCGCCTTGAGTTCAAGTCTCAGTGGAACCTCAACCATTTTGGCATTTACCTATTCCTATCTTTGCTAGTTGCTTGTGAGCTGCTCCATAAAACCATATAGGTAACTTACATAGATTAATGGTCTGGATTCCATACCGTAGTGGTTAGTGCGCTGGACTCTCACCCCAGCAACCTGAGTTCAAGTCTCAGTGGAACCTCAACTATTTTGGCATTTACCTATTCCTATCTTTGCTAGTTGCTTGTGAGCTGCTCCATAAAACCATATAGGTAACTTACATGGATCAATGGTGTGGATTCCATACAGTAGTGGTTAGTGCGCTGGACTCTCACCCCAGCAACCTGAGATCAAGTCTCAGTGGAACCTCAACTATTTTGGCATTTAACTATTCCTATCTTTGCTAGTTGCTTGTGAGCTGCTCCATAAAACCATATAGGTAATTTACATGGATTAATGGTGTGGATTCCATACCGTAGTGGTTAGTGCGCTGGACTCTCACCCCAGCAACCTGAGTTCAAGTCTCAGTGGAACCTCAACTATTTTGGCATTTAACTATTCCTATCTTTGCTTGTAAGCTCCTCCATAAAACCATATACGTAACTTCCATGCAATATAGGTGTAGGTTCCATAGTGTAGTGGTTAGTGCTCTGTACTCGCACCCAGGCAGCCTGAGTTCAAATCCCAGCTAGAGCAAGGATTAGGTTTAGAGTAAGAGCTAGGGTTGGGGTTAAGGTTAGAGCTAGGAATAGGGTTAGTGTAAGAGTTAGGGTAATAGCTAGGGTTAGTGTAAGAGTTAGGGTAATAGCTAGGGTTGGGGTTGGGTTTAGGGTTAGGGCTAGGATTAGGGTTAGAGCTAGCGCTAGGGTTAGTGTAAGAGCTACGGTTCATGTAAGAGCTAGGATTACGATTAGAGTAAGAGCTAGGTTTACGGCTAGAGGTCTGCTTAGGATGGCATAGGTTAAGGTTAGAGCTAGGAATAGGGTTAGTGTAAGACTTAGGGTAATAGCTAGGGTTAGTGTAAGAGTTAGGGTAATAGTTGGGGTTGGGGTTGGGGTTAGGGTTAGAGCTAGGATTAGGGTTAGAGCTAGCGCTAGGGTTAGTGTAAGAGCTACGGTTCATGTAAGAGCTAGGAGTACGATTAGAGTAAGAGCTAGGGTTAGGGCTAGAAGTCTGGTTAGGATGGCATAGAAAGAAGCGCTCTCGGGTGCTTCAGAGTGCCGAGTTTATCACTGCGCATGAAGAAATGACCACCTGCAATGTTTGTTTTATGTTTTATAAGCATTTTTAATTTTATTGCTTAAATCGCATTTTCTCGACGAGCTGAGCACTTTTTCTGAATGGTGCCGCTCCCGTCACTCTGGTTAGGTTGGCATAGAAAAAAGCGCTCTCGGGTGCTTCAGAGTGTCGCGTTTATCACTGCGCATGAAGAAATGACCACCTGCAACGTTTGTTTTATGTTTTATAAGCATTTTTAATTTTATTGATTAAATCGCATTTTCTCGACGAGCTGAGCACGTTTTCTGAATGGTGCTTCTCCCGTCACTCTGGTGAGGTTGGCATAGAAAAAAGCGCTCTTGGGTGCTTCAGAGTGCCGAGTTTATCACTGCGCATGAAGAAATGACCACCTGCAACGTTTGTTTTATGTTTTATAAGCATTTTTAATTTTATTGATTAAATCGCATTTTCTCGACGAGCTGAGCACTTTTTCTGAATTGTGCCGCTCCCGTCACTCTGGTTAGGTTGGCATAGAAAAAGGCGCTCTCGGGTGCTTTAGAGTGCCGAGTTTATCACTGCGCATGAAGAAATGACCACCTCCAACGTTTGGTTTATGTTTTATAAGCATTTTTAATTTTATTGCTTAAATCGCATTTTCTCGGCGAGCTGAGCACGTTTTCTGAATGGTTCTTCTCCCGTCACTCTGGTGAGGTTGGCTTAGAAAAAAGCGCTCTTGGGTGCTTCAGAGTGCCGAGTTTATCACTGCGCATGAAGAAATGACCAACGTTTGGTTTACATTTTATAAGCATTTTTAATTTTATTGCTTAAATCGCATTTTCTCGGCGAGCTGAGCACGTTTTCTGAATGGTGCGTCTCCCGACACTCTGGTTACGTTGGCATAGAAAAAAGCGCTCTTGGGTGCTTCAGAGTGCCGAGTTTATCACTGCTCATGAAGAAATAACCACCTACAACGTTTGGTTTATGTTTTATAAGCATTTTTAATTTTATTACTTAAATCGCATTTTCTCGATGAGCTGAGCACTTTTTCTGAATGGTGCCGCTCCCGTCACTCTGGCTAGGTTGGCATAGAAAAAAGCTCTCTCGGGTGCTTCAGAGTGCCGAGTTTATCACTGCGCATGAAGAAATGACCACCTGCAACGTTTGTTTTATGTTTTATAAGCATTTTTAATTTTTTTGCTTAAATCGCATTTTCTCGACGAGCTGAGCACTTTTTCTGAATTCTGCCACTCGCGTCACTCTGGTTAGGTTGGCATAGAAAAAAGCGCTCTCGGGTGTTTTAGAGTGCCGAGTTTATCACTGCGCATGAAGAAATGACCACCTCCAACGTTTGGTTTATGTTTTATAAGCATTTTTAATTTTATTGCTTAAGTCGCATTTTCTCGGCGAGCTGAGCACTTTTTCTGAATGGTGCTTCTCCCGTCACTCTGGTGAGGTTGGCATAGAAAAAAGCGCTCTTGGGTGCTTCAGAGTGCCGAGTTTATCACTGCGCATGAAGAAATGACCACCTGCAACGTTTGTTTTATGTTTTATAAGCATTTTTAATTTTATTGCTTAAATCGCATTTTCTCGACGAGCTGAGCACTTTTTCTGAATTTTGCCGCTCGCGTCACTCTGGTTAGGTTGGCATAGAAAAAAGCGCTCCCGGGTGCTTTAGAGTGCCGAGTTTATCACTGCGCATGAAGAAATGACCACCTCCAACGTTTGGTTTATGTTTTATAAGCATTTTTAATTTTATTGCTTAAATCGCATTTTCTCGACGAGCTGAGCACTTTTTCTGAATTGTGCCGCTCCCGTCACTCTGGTTAGGTTGGCATAGAAAAAAACGCTAGAGTGCCGAGTTTATCACTGCGCATGAAGAAATGACCACCTGCAACGTTTGTTTTATGTTTTATAAGCATTTTTAATTTTATTGCTTAAATCGCATTTTCTCGCGGCGAGCTGAGCACGTTTTCTGAATGGTGCGTCTGCCGTCACTCTGGTTAGGTTGGCATAGAAAAAAGCGCTCTTGGGTGCTTCAGAGTGCCGAGTTTATCACTGCTCATGAAGAAATAACCACCTACAACGTTTGGTTTATGTTTTATAAGCATTTTTAATTTTATTGCTTAAATCGCATTTTCTCGGCGAGCTGAGCACTTTTTCTGAATTGTGCCGCTCCCGTCACTCTGGTTAGGTTGGCATCGAAAAAAACGCTCTCGGGTGCTTTAGAGTGCCGAGTTTATCACTGCGCATGAAGAAATGACCACCTCCAACGTTTGGTTTATGTTTTATAAGCATTTTTAATTTTATTGCTTAAATCGCATTTTCTCGGCGAGCTGAGCACTTTTTCTGAATTGTGCCGCTCCCGTCACTCTGGTTAGGTTGGCATCGAAAAAAACGCTCTCGGGTGCTTTAGAGTGCCGAGTTTATCACTGCGCATGAAGAAATGACCACCTCCAACGTTTGGTTTATGTTTTATAAGCATTTTTAATTTTATTGCTTAAATCGCATTTTCTCGGCGAGCTGAGCACTTTTTCTGAATTGTGCCGCTCCCGTCACTCTGGTTAGGTTGGCATCGAAAAAAACGCTCTCGGGTGCTTTAGAGTGCCGAGTTTATCACTGCGCATGAAGAAATGACCACCTCCAACGTTTGGTTTATGTTTTATAAGCATTTTTAATTTTATTGCTTAAATCGCATTTTCTCGGCGAGCTGAGCACTTTTTCTGAATTGTGCCGCTCCGGTCACTCTGGTTAGGTTGGCATCGGAAAAAACGCTCTCGGGTGCTTTAGAGTGCCGAGTTTATCACTGCGCATGAAGAAATGACCACCTCCAACGTTTGGTTTATGTTTTATAAGCATTTTTTAATTTTATTGCTTAAATCGCATTTTCTCGGCGAGCTGAGCACTTTTTCTGAATTGTGCCGTTCCCGTCACTCTTGTTAGGTTGGCATCGAAAAAAACGCTCTCGGGTGCTTTAGAGTGCCGAGTTTATCACTGCGCATGAAGAAATGACCACCTCCAACGTTTGGTTTATGTTTTATAAGCACTTTTAATTTTATTGCTTAAATCGCATTTTCTCGGCGAGCTGAGCGCTTTTTCTGAATTGTGCCGCTCCCGTCACTCTGGTTAGGTTGGCATCGAAAAAAACGCTCTCGGGTGCTTTAGAGTGCCGAGTTTATCACTGCGCATGAAGAAATGACCACCTCCAACGTTTGGTTTATGTTTTATAAGCATTTTTAATTTTATTGCTTAAATCGCATTTTCTCGGCGAGCTGAGCACTTTTTCTGAATTGTGCCGCTCCCGTCACTCTGGTTAGGTTGGCATCGAAAAAAACGCTCTCGGGTGCTTTAGAGTGCCGAGTTTATCACTGCGCATGAAGAAAAGACCACCTCCAACGTTTGGTTTATGTTTTATAAGCATTTTTAATTTTATTGCTTAAATCGCATTTTCTCGGCGAGCTGAGCACTTTTTCTGAATTGTGCCGCTCCCGTCACTCTGGTTAGGTTGGGATCGAAAAAAACGCTCTCGGGTGCTTTAGAGTGCCGAGTTTATCACTGCGCATGAAGAAATGACCATCTCCAACGTTTGGTTTATGTTTTATAAGCATTTTTAATTTTATTGCTTAAATCGCATTTTCTCGGCGAGCTGAGCACTTTTTCTGAATTGTGCCGCTCCCGTCACTCTGGTTAGGTTGGCATCGAAAAAAACGCTCTCGGGTGCTTTAGAGTGCCGAGTTTATCACTGCGCATGAAGAAAAGACCACCTCCAACGTTTGGTTTATGTTTTATAAGCATTTTTAATTTTATTGCTTAAATCGCATTTTCTCGGCGAGCTGAGCACTTTTTCTGAATTGTGCCGCTCCCGTCACTCTGGTTAGGTTGGCATCGAAAAAAACGCTCTCGGGAGCTTTAGAGTGCCGAGTTTATCACTGCGCATGAAGAAAGGACCACCTCCAACGTTTGGTTTATGTTTTATAAGCATTTTTAATTTTATTGCTTAAATCGCATTTTCTCGGCGAGCTGAGCACTTTTTCTGAATTGTGCCGCTCCCGTCACTCTGGTTAGGTTGGCATCGAAAAAAACGCTCTCGGGTGCTTTAGAGTGCCGAGTTTATCACTGCGCATGAAGAAATGACCACCTCCAACGTTTGGTTTATGTTTTATAAGCATTTTTAATTTTATTGCTTAAATCGCATTTTCTCGGCGAGCTGAGCACTTTTTCTGAATTGTGACGCTCCCGTCACTCTGGTTAGGTTGGCATCGAAAAAAACGCTCTCGGGTGCTTTAGAGTGCCGAGTTTATCACTGCGCATGAAGAAATGACCACCTCCAACGTTTGGTTTATGTTTTATAAGCATTTTTAATTTTATTGCTTAAATCGCATTTTCTCGGCGAGCTGAGCGCTTTTTCTGAATTGTGCCGCTCCCGTCACTCTGGTTAGGTTGGCATCGAAAAAAACGCTCTCGGGTGCTTTAGAGTGCCAAGTTTATCACTGTGCATGAAGAAATGACCACCTCCAACGTTTGTTTTATGTTTTATAAGCATTTTTAATTTTATTGTTTAAATCGCATTTTCTCGGCGAGCTGAGCACTTTTTCTGAATTGTGCCGCTCCCGTCACTCTATAGGTTGGCATCGAGAAAAACGCTCTCGGGTGCTTTACAAGGCCGAGTTTATCACTGCACATGAAGAAATGACCACCTCCAACGTTTGGTTTATGTTTTATAAGCATTTTTAATTTTATTGCTTAAATCGCATTTTCTCGGCGAGCTGAGCGCTTTTTCTGAATTGTGCCGCTCCCGTCACTCTGGTTAGGTTGGCATCGAAAAAAACGCTCTCGGGTGCTTTAGAGTGCCGAGTTTATCACTGTGCATGAAGAAATGACCACCTCCAACGTTTGGTTTATGTTTTATAAGCATTTTTAATTTTATTGCTTAAATCGCATTTTCTCGGCGAGCTGAGCGCTTTTTCTGAATTGTGCCGCTCCCGTCACTCTGGTTAGGTTGGCATCGAAAAAAACGCTCTCGGGTGCTTTAGAGTGCCGAGTTTATCACTGCGCATGAAGAAATGACCACCTCCAACGTTTGGTTTATGTTTTATAAGCATTTTTAATTTTATTGCTTAAATCGCATTTTCTCGGCGAGCTGAGCGCTTTTTCTGAATTGTGCCGCTCCCGTCACTCTGGTTAGGTTGGCATCGAAAAAAACGCTCTCGGGTGCTTTAGAGTGCCGAGTTTATCACTGCGCATGAAGAAATGACCACCTCCAACGTTTGGTTTATTTTTTATAAGCATTTTTAATTTTATTGCTTAAATCGCATTTTCTCGGCGAGCTGAGCGCTTTTTCTGAATTGTGCCGCTACCGTCACTCTGGTTAGGTTGGCATCGAAAAAAACGCTCTCGGGTGCTTTTGTCACGAATGCGGAGTGGAGAAATGGAGCAGGGCGACCAAGTGCAGCTTGGACCAGGGTTTATTGTAGTGAACAAACGAACAGACTCGGCAAACGGACATGACTTAACAAACCATACCTTGGCTGAACGGGACGTGAGACAAGAACACAGGACATTCCGACAACAATGATCCGACCGGGAGTGACACGCAGACAGGACTTAAATACGAGACAGGGAACGAGAGGCAGGTGCGTGTGATTACTCTACACAAGGACACACAGGAAGGGAGGGGCGAGCACACGGACACAGAAACCATGGCAACCCAGCAAAACCGGGGACGAATCATGACAGTACCCCCCCCACAAGGGACGGCTCCCGACGTCCCAAAAATCCAATCCCTCACGACGGCACGCGGGGGGGGCTGGGGGGCAGAGAACCGCACTCGGGCGGCGGCGACTAGGGGCAGAGAGCCGCTCTCGGGGGGCGGCGACTAGGGAACAGAACTGCACTCAGCGGAGGTCAGGGGCCCAGGGCCACACTCGCGGCACACACTGGGGGCCTGACGCGCAATCGGCAGGAACTCGGGGAACAGAACTGCACTCAGCGGAGGTCAGGGGCCCAGGGCCACACTCGCGGCACACACTGGATGCCTGACGCGCAATCGGCAGGAACTTGGGGAACAGAACTGCACTCAGCGGAGGTCAGGGGCCCAGGGCCACACTCGCGGCACACACTGGGGGCCTGACGCGCAATCGGCAGGAACTTGGGGGGACATGAACCGCACTAGGGCGGCGACTCACACAACCATGAACCGCACTCTGGCGGCAACTCACACAACCATGAACCGCACTCTGGCGGCAACTCACACAACCATGAACCGCACTCTGGCGGCAACTCACACAACCATGAACCGCACTCTGGCGGAAACTCACACAACCATGAACCGCACTCTGGCGGAAACTCACACAACCATGAACCACACTCGGGTGGCACTCACACAAACTCGGGGGACATGAACCGCATTCGGCGGAAACTCGGGGAGCGGAACCGTGCTCGGCGGAAACGTGAAAAGTCAGAGCCGCAATCAGCGGCAGTTTGAAGTCCGGACCGCAATCAGCGGCAATTGGAAGGCGGAGCTGTGCGCAGCGGCAAGAGCGCTGCAGCAGTGGGGTGGGGCCATGGACGATCGTGGGTCCGGCGCAGCTGGCTTGGCTTTGGTTTCTTGGCTTGGCTTTGCTTGGCTTGGCTTGGCTTTGGTTACTTGGGCTTGGCTTGGCTTGGCTTTGGTTTCTTGGGCTTGGCTTGGCTTGGGTTTCTTGGGCTTGGCTTGGCTTGGCTTCTTGGCTTTGGCTTCTTGGCTTCGGCTTCTTGGGCTTGGCTTCTTGGGCTTGGCTTGGCGTTGGTTTCTTGGGCTTGGCTTGGCTTTGGTTTCTTGGGCTTGGCTTGGCTTGGCTTTGGTTTCTTGGGCTTGGCTTGGCTTGGCTTTGGTTTCTTGGGCTTGGCTTGGCTTGGCTTTGGTTACTTGGGCTTGGCTTGGCTTGGCTTTGGTTTCTTTGGCTTGGCTTGGCTTGGCTTGCGTTTCTTGGGCTTGGCTTGGCTTGGCTTTGGTTTCTTGGGCTTGGCTTTGCTTGGCTTGGCTTGGCTTTGGTTTCTTGGGCTTGGCTTGGCTTTGGTTTCCTGGGCTTGGCTTGGCTTGGCTTTGGTTTCTTGGGCTTGGCTTGGCTTGGCTTTGGTTTCTTGGGCTTGGCTTGGCTTGGCTTTGGTTTCTTGGGCTTGGCTTGGCTTACGGAAGCTGGTGGAGGGGGTCCAAGCGCTGGTCGCTGTGTGGTCGGATCATTCTGTCACGAATGCGGAGTGGAGAAATGGAGCAGGGCGACCAAGTGCAGCTTGGACCAGGGTTTATTGTAGTGAACAAACGAACAGACTCGGCAAACGGACATGACTTAACAAACCATACCTTGGCTGACCGGGACGTGAGACAAGAACACAGGACATTCCGACAACAATGATCCGACCGGGAGTGACACGCAGACAGGACTTAAATACGAGACAGGGAACGAGAGGCAGGTGCGTGTGATTACTCTACACAAGGACACACAGGAAGGGAGGGGCGAGCACACGGACACAGAAACCATGGCAACCCAGCAAAACCGGGGACGAATCATGACAGCTTTAGAGTGCCGAGTTTATCACTGCGCATGAAGAAATGACCACCTCCAACGTTTGGTTTATGTTTTATAAGCATTTTTAATTTTATTGCTTAAATCGCATTTTCTTGGCGAGCTGAGCGCTTTTTCTGAATTGTGCCGCTACCGTCACTCTGGTTAGGTTGGCATCGAAAAAAACGCTCTCGGGCGCTTTTGTCACGCCTCCGCGTTACCTGACCTCCAGCCAGGCCCTACTCAGTGAATTACCCGCACCTGCTACAGCTCGTTAGGTTCCCTACTAAACCTCTCGGTGTGCTGCCAGTGGTTGTCAGTTCGTCTGCTAACCCTGCCTGTGATACTCCTGCCTTTTTTCCCCGAACCGAGCTTTGTAGCCACCTGCTTCCGTGCCCTTCGACCACGCTTCTGCTCGCCGCCTGTCCTGACAACCAGCTCGCCTTCGACCACGCTTCTGCTCGCCGCCTGTCCTGACAACCAGCTCGCCCTTCGACCACGCTTCTGCTCGCCGCCTGTCCTGACAACGTGCTCGTCCTTCGACTTTCTGCCTGCCCCCGACTACTCCGACGCGCTGCGCTCTGCCACGCCAGCCCGACCGCAGGTCCGGCGTTCCATTTCCCCTTTGGCAATAAAGGATTGTGCTGCACTTGGTTGCCCTGCCTTTGCTTCCTGACAGCTTTAGAGTGCCGAGTTTATCACTGCGCATGAAGAAATGACCACCTCCAACGTTTGGTTTATGTTTTATAAGCATTTTTAATTTTATTGCTTAAATCGCATTTTCTCGGCGAGCTGAGCACTTTTTCTGAATTGTGCCGCTCCCGTCACTCTGGTTAGGTTGGCATCGAAAAAAACGCTCTCGGGTGCTTTAGAGTGCCGAGTTTATCACTGCGCATGAAGAAATGACCACCTCCAACGTTTGGTTTATGTTTTATAAGCATTTTTAATTTTATTGCTTAAATCGCATTTTCTCGGCGAGCTGAGCACTTTTTCTGAATTGTGGCGCTCCCGTCACTCTGGTTAGGTTGGCATCGAAAAAAACGCTCTCGGGTGCTTTAGAGTGCCGAGTTTATCACTGCGCATGAAGAAATGACCACCTCCAACGTTTGGTTTATGTTTTATAAGCATTTTTAATTTTATTGCTTAAATCGCATTTTCTCGGCGAGCTGAGCACTTTTTCTGAATTGTGCCGCTCCCGTCACTCTGGTTAGGTTGGCATCGAAAAAAACGCTCTCGGGTGCTTTAGAGTGCCGAGTTTATCACTGCGCATGAAGAAATGACCACCTCCAACGTTTGGTTTATGTTTTATAAGCATTTTTAATTTTATTGCTTAAATCGCATTTTCTCGGCGAGCTGAGCACTTTTTCTGAATTGTGCCGCTCCCGTCACTCTGGTTAGGTTGGCATCGAAAAAAACGCTCTCGGGTGCTTTAGAGTGCCGAGTTTATCACTGCGCATGAAGAAATGACCACCTCCAACGTTTGGTTTATGTTTTATAAGCATTTTTAATTTTATTGCTTAAATCGCATTTTCTCGGCGAGCTGAGCGCTTTTTCTGAATTGTGCCGCTCCCGTCACTCTGGTTAGGTTGGCATCGAAAAAAACGCTCTCGGGTGCTTTAGAGTGCCGAGTTTATCACTGCGCATGAAGAAATGACCACCTCCAACGTTTGGTTTATGTTTTATAAGCATTTATAATTTTATTGCTTAAATCGCATTTTCTCGGCGAGCTGAGCGCTTTTTCTGAATTGTGCCGCTCCCGTCACTCTGGTTAGGTTGGCATCGAAAAAAACGCTCTCGGGTGCTTTAGAGTGCCGAGTTTATCACTGCGCATGAAGATATGACCACCTCCAACGTTTGGTATATGTTTTATAAGCATTTTTAATTTTATTGCTTAAATCGCATTTTCTCGGCGAGCTGAGCACTTTTTCTGAATTGTGCCGCTCCCGTCACTCTGGTTAGGTTGGCATCGAAAAAAACGCTCTCGGGTGCTTTAGAGTGCCGAGTTTATCACTGCGCATGAAGAAATGACCACCTCCAACGTTTGGTTTATGTTTTATAAGCATTTTTAATTTTATTGCTTAAATCGCATTTTCTCGGCGAGCTGAGCACTTTTTCTGAATTGTGCCGCTCCCGTCACTCTTGTTAGGTTGGCATCGAAAAAAACGCTCTCGGGTGCTTTAGAGTGCCGAGTTTATCACTGCGCATGAAGAAATGACCACCTCCAACGTTTGGTTTATGTTTTATAAGCATTTTTAATTTTATTGCTTAAATCGCATTTTCTCGGCGAGCTGAGCGCTTTTTCTGAATTGTGCCGCTCCCGTCACTCTGGTTAGGTTGGCATCGAAAAAAACGCTCTCGGGTGCTTTAGAGTGCCGAGTTTATCACTGCGCATGAAGAAATGACCACCTCCAACGTTTGGTTTATGTTTTATAAGCATTTTTAATTTTATTGCTTAAATCGCATTTTCTCGGCGAGCTGAGCGCTTTTTCTGAATTGTGCCGCTCCCGTCACTCTGGTTAGGTTGGCATCGAAAAAAACGCTCTCGGGTGCTTTAGAGTGCCGAGTTTATCACTGCGCATGAAGAAATGACCACCTCCAACGTTTGGTATATGTTTTATAAGCATTTTTAATTTTATTGCTTAAATCGCATTTTCTCGGCGAGCTGAGCACTTTTTCTGAATTGTGCCGCTCCCGTCACTCTGGTTAGGTTGGCATCGAAAAAAACGCTCTCGGGTGCTTTAGAGTGCCGAGTTTATCACTGCGCATGAAGAAATGACCACCTCCAACGTTTGGTTTATGTTTTATAAGCATTTTTAATTTTATTGCTTAAATCGCATTTTCTCGGCGAGCTGAGCACTTTTTCTGAATTGTGCCGTTCTTGTCACTCTTGTTAGGTTGGCATCGAAAAAAACGCTCTCGGGTGCTTTAGAGTGCCGAGTTTATCACTGCGCATGAAGAAATGACCACCTCCAACGTTTGGTTTATGTTTTATAAGCATTTTTAATTTTATTGCTTAAATCGCATTTTCTCGGCGAGCTGAGCGCTTTTTCTGAATTGTGCCGCTCCCGTCACTCTGGTTAGGTTGGCATCGAAAAAAACGCTCTCGGGTGCTTTAGAGTGCCGAGTTTATCACTGCGCATGAAGAAATGACCACCTCCAACGTTTGGTTTATGTTTTATAAGCATTTTTAATTTTATTGCTTAAATCGCATTTTCTCGGCGAGCTGAGCACTTTTTCTGAATTGTGCCGCTCCCGTCACTCTGGTTAGGTTGGCATCGAAAAAAACGCTCTCGGGTGCTTTAGAGTGCCGAGTTTATCACTGCGCATGAAGAAAAGACCACATCCAACGTTTGGTTTATGTTTTATAAGCATTTTTAATTTTATTGCTTAAATCGCATTTTCTCGGCGAGCTGACCACTTTTTCTGACTTGTGCCGCTCCCGTCACTCTGGTTAGGTTGGCATCGAAAAAAACGCTCTCGGGTGCTTTAGAGTGCCGAGTTTATCACTGCGCATGAAGAAATGACCACCTCCAACGTTTGGTTTATGTTTTATAAGCATTTTTAATTTTATTGCTTAAATCGCATTTTCTCGGCGAGCTGAGCACTTTTTCTGAATTGTGCCGCTCCCGTCACTCTGGTTAGGTTGGCATCGAAAAAAACGCTCTCGGGTGCTTTAGAGTGCTGAGTTTATCACTGCGCATGAAGAAATGACCACCTCCAACGTTTGGTTTATGTTTTATAAGCATTTTTAATTTTATTGCTTAAATCGCATTTTCTCGGCGAGCTGAGCACTTTTTCTGAATTGTGCCGCTCCCGTCACTCTGGTTAGGTTGGCATCGAGAAAAACGCTCTCGGGTGCTTTAGAGTGCCGAGTTTATCACTGCGCATGAAGAAATGACCACCTCCAACGTTTGGTTTATGTTTAATAAGCATTTTTAATTTTATTGCTTAAATCGCATTTTCTCGGCAAGCTGAGCACTTTTTCTGAATTGTGCCGCTCCCGTCACTCTGGTTAGGTTGGCATCGAAAAAAACGCTCTCGGGTGCTTTAGAGTGCCGAGTTTATCACTGCGCATGAAGAAATGACCACCTCCAACGTTTGGTTTATGTTTTATAAGCATTTTTAATTTTATTGCTTAAATCGCATTTTCTCGGCGAGCTGAGCACTTTTTCTGAATTGTGCCGCTCCCGTCACTCTGGTTAGGTTGGCATCGAAAAAAACGCTCACGGGTGCTTTAGAGTGCCGAGTTTATTACTGCGCATTAAGAAATGACCACCTCCAACGTTTGGTTTATGTTTTATAAGCATTTTTAATTTTATTGCTTAAATCGCATTTTCTCGGCGAGCTGAGCACTTTTTCTGAATTGTGCCGCTCCCGTCACTCTGGTTAGGTTGGCATCGAAAAAAACGCTCTCGGGTGCTTTAGAGTGCCGAGTTATTCACTGCGCATGAAGAAATGACCACCTCCAACGTTTGGTTTATGTTTTATAAGCATTTTTAATTTTATTGCTTAAATCGCATTTTCTCGGCGAGCTGAGCACTTTTTCTGAATTGTGCCGCTCCCGTCACTCTGGTTAGGTTGGCATCGAAAAAAACGCTCTCGGGTGCTTTAGAGTGCCGAGTTTATTACTGCGCATTAAGAAATGACCACCTCCAACGTTTGGTTTATGTTTTATAAGCATTTTTAATTTTATTGCTTAAATCGCATTTTCTCGGCGAGCTGAGCACTTTTTCTGAATTGTGCCGCTCCCGTCACTCTGGTTAGGTTGGCATCGAAAAAAACGCTCTCGGGTGCTTTAGAGTGCCGAGTTATTCACTGCGCATGAAGAAATGACCACCTCCAACGTTTGGTTTATGTTTTATAAGCATTTTTAATTTTATTGCTTAAATCGCATTTTCTCGGCGAGCTGAGCACTTTTTCTGAATTGTGCCGCTCCCGTCACTCTGGTTAGGTTGGCATCGAAAAAAACGCTCTCGGGTGCTTTAGAGTGCCGACTTTATCACTGCGCATGAAGAAATGACCACCTCCAACGTTTGGTTTATGTTTTATAAGCATTTTTAATTTTATTGCTTAAATCGCATTTTCTCGGCGAGCTGAGCGCTTTTTCTGAATTGTGCCGCTCCCGTCACTCTGGTTAGGTTGGCATCGAAAAAAACGCTCTCGGGTGCTTTAGAGTGCCGAGTTTATCACTGCGCATGAAGAAATGACCACCTCCAACGTTTGGTTTATGTTTTATAAGCATTTTTAATTTTATTGCTTAAATCGCATTTTCTCGGCGAGCTGAGCGCTTTTTCTGAATTGTGCCGCTCCCGTAACTCTGGTTAGGTTGGCATCGAAAAAAACGCTCTCGGGTGCTTTAGAGTGCCGAGTTTATCACTGCGCATGAAGAAATGACCACCTCAACGTTTGGTTTATGTTTTATAAGCATTTTTAATTTTATTGCTTAAATCGCATTTTCTCGGCGAGCTGAGCACTTTTTCTGAATTGTGCCGCTCCCGTCACTCTGGTTAGGTTGGCATCGAAAAAAACGCTCTCGGGTGCTTTAGAGTGCCGAGTTTATTACTGCGCATTAAGAAATGACCACCTCCAACGTTTGGTTTATGTTTGATAAGCATTTTTAATTTTATTGCTTAAATCGCATTTTCTCGGCGAGCTGAGCACTTTTTCTGAATTGTGCCGCTCCCGTCACTCTGGTTAGGTTGGCATCGAAAAAAACGCTCTCGGGTGCTTTAGAGTGCCGAGTTTATCACTGCACATGAAGAAATGACCACCTCCAACGTTTGGTTTATGTTTTATAAGCATTTTTAATTTTATTGCTTAAATCGCATTTTCTCGGCGAGCTGAGCGCTTTTTCTGAATTGTGCCGCTCCCGTCACTCTGGTTAGGTTGGCATCGAAAAAAACGCTCTCGGGTGCTTTAGAGTGCCGAGTTTATCACTGCGCATGAAGAAATGACCACCTCCAACGTTTGGTTTATGTTTTATAAGCATTTTTAATTTTATTGCTTAAATCGCATTTTCTCGGCGAGCTGAGCACTTTTTCTGAATTGTGCCGCTCCCGTCACTCTGGTTAGGTTGGCATCGAAAAAAACGCTCTCGGGTGCTTTAGAGTGCCGAGTTATTCACTGCGCATGAAGAAATGACCACCTCCAACGTTTGGTTTATGTTTTATAAGCATTTTTAATTTTATTGCTTTCATCGCATTTTCTCGGCGAGCTGAGCACTTTTTCTGAAATGTGCCGCTCCCGTCACTCTGGTTAGGTTGGCATCGAAAAAAACGCTCTCGGGTGCTTTAGAGTGCCGAGTTTATCACTGCGCATGAAGAAATGACCACCTCCAACGTTTGGTTTATGTTTTATAAGCATTTTTAATTTTATTGCTTAAATCGCATTTTCTCGGCGAGCTGAGCGCTTTTTCTGAATTGTGCCGCTCCCGTCACTCTGGTTAGGTTGGCATCGAAAAAAACGCTCTTGGGTGCTTTAGAGTGCCGAGTTTATCACTGCGCATGAAGAAATGACCACCTCCAACGTTTGGTTTATGTTTTATAAGCATTTTTAATTTTATTGCTTAAATCGCATTTTCTCGGCGAGCTGAGCGCTTTTTCTGAATTGTGCCGCTCCCGTCACTCTGGTTAGGTTGGCATCGAAAAAAACGCTCTCGGGTGCTTTAGAGTGCCGAGTTATTCACTGCGCATAAAGAAATGACCACCTCCAACGTTTGGTTTATGTTTAATAAGCATTTTTAATTTTATTGCTTAAATCGCATTTTCTCGGCGAGCTGAGCACTTTTTCTGAATTGTGCCGCTCCCGTCACTCTGGTTAGGTTGGCATCGAAAAAAACGCTCTCGGGTTTTTTAGAGTGCCGAGTTTATTACTGCGCATTAAGAAATGACCACCTCCAACGTTTGGTTTATGTTTTATAAGCATTTTTAATTTTATTGCTTAAATCGCATTTTCTCGGCGAGCTGAGCACTTTTTCTGAATTGTGCCGCTCCCGTCACTCTGGTTAGGTTGGCATCGAAAAAAACGCTCTCGGGTGCTTTAGAGTGCCGAGTTTATCACTGCGCATGAAGAAATGACCACCTCCAACGTTTGGTTTATGAGCATTTTTAATTTTATTGCTTAAATCGCATTTTCTCGGCGAACTGAGCGCTTTTTCTGAATTGTGCCGCTCCCGTCACTCTGGTTAGGTTGGCATCGAAAAAAACGCTCTCGGGTGCTTTAGAGTGCCGAGTTTATCACTGCGCATGAAGAAATGACCACCTCCAACGTTTGGTTTATGTTTAATAAGCATTTTTAATTTTATTGCTTAAATCGCATTTTCTCGGCGAGCTGAGCACTTTTTCTGAATTGTGCCGCTCCCGTCACTCTGGTTAGGTTGGCATCGAAAAAAACGCTCTCGGGTGCTTTAGAGTGCCGAGTTTATCACTGCGCATGAAGAAATGACCACCTCCAACGTTTGGTTTATGTTTTATAAGCATTTTTAATTTTATTGCTTAAATCGCATTTTCTCGGCGAGCTGAGCACTTTTTCTGAATTGTGCCGCTCCCGTCACTCTGGTTAGGTTGGCATCGTAAAAAACGCTCTCGGGTGCTTTAGAGTGCCGAGTTTATCACTGCGCATGAAGAAATGACCACCTCCAACGTTTGGTTTATGTTTTATAAGAATTTTTAATTTTATTGCTTAAATCGCATTTTCTCGGCGAGCTGAGCACTTTTTCTGAATTGTGCCGCTCCCGTCACTCTGGTTAGGTTGGCATCGACAAAAACGCTCTCGGGTGCTTTAGAGTGCCGAGTTTATCACTGCGCATGAAGAAATGACCACCTCCAACGTTTGGTTTATGTTTTATAAGCATTTTTAATTGTATTGCTTAAATCGCATTTTCTCGGCGAGCTGAGACCTTTTTCTGAATTGTGCCGCTCCCGTCACTCTGGTTAGGTTGGCATCGAAAAAAACGCTCTCGGGTGCTTTAGAGTGCCGAGTTTATCACTGCGCATGAAGAAATGACCACCTCCAACGTTTGGTTTATGTTTTATAAGCATTTTTAATTTTATTGCTTAAATCGCATTTTCTCGGCGAGCTGAGCACTTTTTCTGAATTGTGCCGCTCCCGTCACTCTGGTTAGGTTGGCATCGAAAAAAACGCTCTCGGGTGCTTTAGAGTGCCGAGTTTATCACTGCGCATGAAGAAATGACCACCTCCAACGTTTGGATTATGTTTTATAAGCATTTTTAATTTTATTGCTTAAATCGCATTTTCTCGGCGAGCTGAGCACTTTTTCTGAATTGTGCCGCTCCCGTCACTCTGGTTAGGTTGGCATCGAAAAAAACGCTCTCGGGTGCTTTAGAGTGCCGAGTTTATCACTGCGCATGAAGAAATGACCAGCTCCAACGTTTGGTTTATGTTTAATAAGCATTTTTAATTTTATTGCTTAAATCGCATTTTCTCGGCGAGCTGAGCACTTTTTCTGAATTGTGCCGCTCCCGTCACTCTGGTTAGGTTGGCATCGAAAAAAACGCTCTCGGGTGCTTTAGAGTGCCGAGTTTATCACTGCGCATGAAGAAATGACCACCTCCAACGTTTGGTTTATGTTTTATAAGCATTTTTAATTTTATTGCTTAAATCGCATTTTCTCGGCGAGCTGAGCACTTTTTCTGAATTGTGCCGCTCCCGTCACTCTGGTTAGGTTGGCATCGAAAAAAACGCTCTCGGGTGCTTTAGAGTGCCGAGTTTATCACTACGCATGAAGAAATGACCACCTCCAACGTTTGGTTTATGTTTTATAAGCATTTTTAATTTCATTGCTTAAATCGCATTTTCTCGGCGAGCTGAGCACTTTTTCTGAATTGTGCCGCTCCCGTCACTCTGGTTAGGTTGGCATCGACAAAAACGCTCTCGGGTGCTTTAGAGTGCCGAGTTTATCACTGCGCATGAAGAAATGACCACCTCCAACGTTTGGTTTATGTTTTATAAGCATTTTTAATTTTATTGCTTAAATCGCATTTTCTCGGCGAGCTGAGCACTTTTTCTGAATTGTGCCGCTCCCGTCACTCTGGTTAGGTTGGCATCGAAAAAAACGCTCTCGGGTTCTTTAGAGTGCCGAGTTTATCACTGCGCATGAAGAAATGACCACCTCCAACGTTTGGTTTATGTTTTATAAGCATTTTTAATTTTATTGCTTAAATCGCATTTTCTCGGCGAGCTGAGCACTTTTTCTGAATTGTGCCGCTCCCGTCACTCTGGTTAGGTTGGCATCGAAAAAAACGCTCTCGGGTGCTTTAGAGTGCCGAGTTTATCACTGCGCATGAAGAAATGACCACCTCCAACGTTTGGTTTATGTTTTACAAGCATTTTTAATTTTATTGCTTAAATCGCATTTTCTCGGCGAGCTGAGCACTTTTTCTGAATTGTGCCGCTCCCGTCACTCTGGTTAGGTTGGCATCGAAAAAAACGCTCTCGGGTGCTTTAGAGTGCCGAGTTTATCACTGCGCATGAAGAAATGACCACCTCCAACGTTTGGTTTATGTTTTATAAGCATTTTTAATTTTATTGCTTAAATCGCATTTTCTCGGCGAGCTGAGCACTTTTTCTGAATTGTGCCGCTCCCGTCACTCTGGTTAGGTTGGCATAAAAAAAAACGCTCTCGGGTGCTTTAGAGTGCCGAGTTTATCACTGCGCATGAAGAAATGACCACCTCCAACGTTTGGTTTATGTTTTATAAGCATTTTTAATTTTATTGCTTAAATCGCATTTTCTCGGCGAGCTGAGCACTTTTTCTGAATTGTGCCGCTCCCGTCACTCTGGTTAGGTTGGCATCGAAAAAAACGCTCTCGGGTGCTTTAGAGTGCCGAGTTTATCACTGCGCATGAAGAAATGACCACCTCCAACGTTTGGTTTATGTTTTATAAGCATTTTTAATTTTATTGCTTAAATCGCATTTTCTCGGCGAGCTGAGCACTTTTTCTGAATTGTGCCGCTCCCGTCACTCTGGTGTTAGGTTGGCATCGAAAAAAACGCTCTCGGGTGCTTTAGAGTGCCGAGTTTATCACTGCGCATGAAGAAATGACCACCTCCAACGTTTGGTTTATGTTTAATAAGCATTTTTAATTTTATTGCTTAAATCGCATTTTCTCGGCGAGCTGAGCACTTTTTCTGAATTGTGCCGCTCCCGTCACTCTGGTTAGGTTGGCATCGAAAAAAACGCTCTCGGGTGCTTTAGAGTGCCGACTTTATCACTGCGCATGAAGAAATGACCACCTCCAACGTTTGGTTTATGTTTTATAAGCATTTTTAATTTTATTGCTTAAATCGCATTTTCTCGGCGAGCTGAGCACTTTTTCTGAATTGTGCCGCTCCCGTCACTCTGGTTAGCTTGGCATCGAAAAAAACGCTCACGGGTGCTTTAGAGTGCCGAGTTTATTACTGCGCATTAAGAAATGACCACCTCCAACGTTTGGTTTATGTTTTATAAGCATTTTTAATTTTATTGCTTAAATCGCATTTTCTCGGCGAGCTGAGCACTTTTTCTGAATTGTGCCGCTCCCGTCACTCTGGTTAGGTTGGCATCGAAAAAAACGCTCTCGGGTGCTTTAGAGTGCCGAGTTATTCACTGCGCATGGAGAAATGACCACCTCCAACGTTTGGTTTATGTTTTATAAGCATTTTAAATTTTATTGCTTAAATCGCATTTTCTCGGCGAGCTGAGCACTTTTTCTGAATTGTGCCGCTCCCGTCACTCTGGTTAGGTTGGCATCGAAAAAAACGCTCTCGGGTGCTTTAGAGTGCCGAGTTTATCACTGCGCATGAAGAAATGACCACCTCCAACGTTTGGTTTATGTTTTATAAGCATTTTTAATTTTATTGCTTAAATCGCATTTTCTCGGCGAGCTGAGCGCTTTTTCTGAATTGTGCCGCTCCCGTCACTCTGGTTAGGTTGGCATCGAAAAAAACGCTCTCGGGTGCTTTAGAGTGCCGAGTTTATCACTGCGCATGAAGAAATGACCACCTCGAACGTTTGGTTTATGTTTTATAAGCATTTTTAATTTTATTGCTTAAATCGCATTTTCTCGGCGAGCTGAGCGCTTTTTCTGAATTGTGCCGCTCCCGTAACTCTGGTTAGGTTGGCATCGAAAAAAACGCTCTCGGGTGCTTTAGAGTGCCGAGTTTATCACTGCGCATGAAGAAATGACCACTTCCAATGTTTGGTTTATGTTTTATAAGCATTTTTAATTTTATTGCTTAAATCGCATTTTCTCGGCGAGCTGAGCACTTTTTCTGAATTGTGCCGCTCCCGTCACTCTGGTTAGGTTGGCATCGAAAAAAACGCTCTCGGGTGCTCTAGAGTGCCGAGTTTATTACTGCGCATTAAGAAATGACCACCTCCAACGTTTGGTTTATGTTTTATAAGCATTTTTAATTTTATTGCTTAAATCGCATTTTCTCGGCGAGCTGAGCACTTTTTCTGAATTGTGCCGCTCCCGTCACTCTGGTTAGGTTGGCATCGAAAAAAACGCTCTCGGGTGCTTTAGAGTGCCGAGTTTATTACTGCGCATTAAGAAATGACCACCTCCAACGTTTGGTTTATGTTTTATAAGCATTTTTAATTTTATTGCTTAAATCGCATTTTCTCGGCGAGCTGAGCACTTTTTCTGAATTGTGCCGCTCCCGTCACTCTGGTTAGGTTGGCATCGAAAAAAACGCTCTCGGGTGCTTTAGAGTGCCGAGTTATTCACTGCGCATGAAGAAATGACCACCTCCAACGTTTGGTTTATGTTTTATAAGCATTTTTAATTTTATTGCTTAAATCGCATTTTCTCGGCGAGCTGAGCACTTTTTCTGAATTGTGCCGCTCCCGTCACTCTGGTTAGGTTGGCATCGAAAAAAACGCTCTCGGGTGCTTTAGAGTGCCGAGTTTATCACTGCGCATGAAGAAATGACCACCTCCAACGTTTGGTTTATGTTTTATAAGCATTTTTAATTTTATTGCTTAAATCGCATTTTCTCGGCGAGCTGAGCGCTTTTTCTGAATTGTGCCGCTCCCGTCACTCTGGTTAGGTTGGCATCGAAAAAAACGCTCTCGGGTGCTTTAGAGTGCCGAGTTTATTACTGCGCATTAAGAAATGACCACCTCCAACGTTTGGTTTATGTTTTATAAGCATTTTTAATTTTATTGCTTAAATCGCATTTTCTCGGCGAGCTGAGCACTTTTTCTGAATTGTGCCGCTCCCGTCACTCTGGTTAGGTTGGCATCGAAAAAAACGCTCTCGGGTGCTTTAGAGTGCCGAGTTATTCACTGCGCATGAAGAAATGACCACCTCCAACGTTTGGTTTATGTTTTATAAGCATTTTTAATTTTATTGCTTAAATCGCATTTTCTCGGCGAGCTGAGCACTTTTTCTGAATTGTGCCGCTCCCGTCACTCTGGTTAGGTTGGCATCGAAAAAAACGCTCTCGGGTGCTTTAGAGTGCCGAGTTTATCACTGCGCATGAAGAAATGACCACCTCCAACGTTTGGTTTATGTTTTATAAGCATTTTTAATTTTATTGCTTAAATCGCATTTTCTCGGCGAGCTGAGCGCTTTTTCTGAATTGTGCCGCTCCCGTCACTCTGGTTAGGTTGGCATCGAAAAAAACGCTCTCGGGTGCTTTAGAGTGCCGAGTTTATTACTGCGCATTAAGAAATGACCACCTCCAACGTTTGGTTTATGTTTTATAAGCATTTTTAATTTTATTGCTTAAATCGCATTTTCTCGGCGAGCTGAGCACTTTTTCTGAATTGTGCCGCTCCCGTCACTCTGGTTAGGTTGGCATCGAAAAAAACGCTCTCGGGTGCTTTAGAGTGCCGAGTTATTCACTGCGCATGAAGAAATGACCACCTCCAACGTTTGGTTTATGTTTAATAAGCATTTTTAATTTTATTGCTTAAATCGCATTTTCTCGGCGAGCTGAGCACTTTTTCTGAATTGTGCCGCTCCCGTCACTCTGGTTAGGTTGGCATCGAAAAAAACGCTCTCGGGTGCTTTAGAGTGCCGAGTTTATCACTGCGCATGAAGAAATGACCACCTCCAACGTTTGGTTTATGTTTTATAAGCATTTTTAATTTTATTGCTTAAATCGCATTTTCTCGGCGAGCTGAGCGCTTTTTCTGAATTGTGCCGCTCCCGTCACTCTGGTTAGGTTGGCATCGAAAAAAACGCTCTCGGGTGCTTTAGAGTGCCGAGTTTATTACTGCGCATTAAGAAATGACCACCTCCAACGTTTGGTTTATGTTTTATAAGCATTTTTAATTTTATTGCTTAAATCGCATTTTCTCGGCGAGCTGAGCACTTTTTCTGAATTGTGCCGCTCCCGTCACTCTGGTTAGGTTGGCATCGAAAAAAACGCTCTCGGGTGCTTTAGAGTGCCGAGTTATTCACTGCGCATGAAGAAATGACCACCTCCAACGTTTGGTTTATGTTTAATAAGCATTTTTAATTTTATTGCTTAAATCGCATTTTCTCGGCGAGCTGAGCACTTTTTCTGAATTGTGCCGCTCCCGTCACTCTGGTTAGGTTGGCATCGAAAAAAACGCTCTCGGGTGCTTTAGAGTGCCGAGTTTATTACTGCGCATTAAGAAATGACCACCTCCAACGTTTGGTTTATGTTTTATAAGCATTTTTAATTTTATTGCTTAAATCGCATTTTCTCGGCGAGCTGAGCGCTTTTTCTGAATTGTGCCGCTCCCGTCACTCTGGTTAGGTTGGCATCGAAAAAAACGCTCTCGGGTGCTTTAGAGTGCCGAGTTTATTACTGCGCATTAAGAAATGACCACCTCCAACGTTTGGTTTATGTTTTATAAGCATTTTTAATTTTATTGCTTAAATCGCATTTTCTCGGCGAGCTGAGCACTTTTTCTGAATTGTGCCGCTCCCGTCACTCTGGTTAGGTTGGCATCGAAAAAAACGCTCTCGGGTGCTTTAGAGTGCCGAGTTTATTACTGCGCATTAAGAAATGACCACCTCCAACGTTTGGTTTATGTTTTATAAGCATTTTTAATTTTATTGCTTAAATCGCATTTTCTCGGCGAGCTGAGCACTTTTTCTGAATTGTGCCGCTCCCGTCACTCTGGTTAGGTTGGCATCGAAAAAAACGCGATCGGGTGCTTTAGAGTGCCGAGTTATTCACTGCGCATGAAGAAATGACCACCTCCAACGTTTGGTTTATGTTTAATAAGCATTTTTAATTTTATTGCTTAAATCGCATTTTCTCGGCGAGCTGAGCACTTTTTCTGAATTGTGCCGCTCCCGTCACTCTGGTTAGGTTGGCATCGAAAAAAACGCTCTCGGGTGCTTTAGAGTGCCGAGTTTATTACTGCGCATTAAGAAATGACCACCTCCAACGTTTGGTTTATGTTTTATAAGCATTTTTAATTTTATTGCTTAAATCGCATTTTCTCGGCGAGCTGAGCACTTTTTCTGAATTGTGCCGCTCCCGTCACTCTGGTTAGGTTGGCATCGAAAAAAACGCTCTCGGGTGCTTTAGAGTGCCGAGTTTATTACTGCGCATTAAGAAATGACCACCTCCAACGTTTGGTTTATGTTTTATAAGCATTTTTAATTTTATTGCTTAAATCGCATTTTCTCGGCGAGCTGAGCGCTTTTTCTGAATTGTGCCGCTCCCGTCACTCTGGTTAGGTTGGCATCGAAAAAAACGCTCTCGGGTGCTTTAGAGTGCCGAGTTATTCACTGCGCATGAAGAAATGACCACCTCCAACGTTTGGTTTATGTTTAATAAGCATTTTTAATTTTATTGCTTAAATCGCATTTTCTCGGCGAGCTGAGCACTTTTTCTGAATTGTGCCGCTCCCGTCACTCTGGTTAGGTTGGCATCGAAAAAAACGCCCTCGGGTGCTTTAGAGTGCCGAGTTTATTACTGCGCATTAAGAAATGACCACCTCCAACGTTTGGTTTATGTTTTATAAGCATTTTTAATTTTATTGCTTAAATCGCATTTTCTCGGCGAGCTGAGCGCTTTTTCTGAATTGTGCCGCTCCCGTCACTCTGGTTAGGTTGGCATCGAAAAAAACGCTTTCAGGTGCTTTAGAGTGCCGAGTTATTCACTGCGCATGAAGAAATGACCACCTCCAACGTTTGGTTTATGTTTAATAAGCATTTTTAATTTTATTGCTTAAATCGCATTTTCTCGGCGAGCTGAGCACTTTTTCTGAATTGTGCCGCTCCCGTCACTCTGGTTAGGTTGGCATCGAAAAAAACGCTCTCGGGTGCTTTAGAGTGCCGAGTTTATTACTGCGCATTAAGAAATGACCACCTCCAACGTTTGGTTTATGTTTTATAAGCATTTTTAATTTTATTGCTTAAATCGCATTTTCTCGGCGAGCTGAGCACTTTTTCTGAATTGTGCCGCTCCCGTCACTCTGGTTAGGTTGGCATCGAAAAAAACGCTCTCGGGTGCTTTAGAGTGCCGAGTTTATCACTGCGCATGAAGAAATGACCACCTCCAACGTTTGGTTTATGTTTAATAAGCATTTTTAATTTTATTGCTTAAATCGCATTTTCTCGGCGAGCTGAGCACTTTTTCTGAATTGTGCCGCTCCCGTCACTCTGGTTAGGTTGGCATCGAAAAAAACGCTCTCGGGTGCTTTAGAGTGCCGACTTTATCACTGCGCATGAAGAAATGACCACCTCCAACGTTTGGTTTATGTTTTATAAGCATTTTTAATTTTATTGCTTAAATCGCATTTTCTCGGCGAGCTGAGCGCTTTTTCTGAATTGTGCCGCTCCCGTAACTCTGGTTAGGTTGGCATCGAAAAAAACGCTCTCGGGAGCTTTAGAGTGCCGAGTTTATCACTGCGCATGAAGAAATGACCACTTCCAACGTTTGGTTTATGTTTTATAAGCATTTTTAATTTTATTGCTTAAATCGCATTTTCTCGGCGAGCTGAGCACTTTTTCTGAATTGTGCCGCTCCCGTCACTCTGGTTAGGTTGGCATCGAAAAAAACGCTCTCGGGTGCTCTAGAGTGCCGAGTTTATTACTGCGCATTAAGAAATGACCACCTCCAACGTTTGGTTTATGTTTTATAAGCATTTTAAATTTTATTGCTTAAATCGCATTTTCTCGGCGAGCTGAGCACTTTTTCTGAATTGTGCCGCTCCCGTCACTCTGGTTAGGTTGGCATCGAAAAAAACGCTCTCGGGTGCTTTAGAGTGCCAGGTTTATTACTGCGCATGAAGAAATGACCACCTCCAATGTTTGGTTTATGTTTAATAAGCATTTTTAATTTTATTGCTTAAAGCGCATTTTCTCGGCGAGCTGAGCGCTTTTTCTGAATTGTGCCGCTCCCGTCACTCTGGTTAGGTTGGCATCGAAAAAAACGCTCTCGGGTGCTTTAGAGTGCCGAGTTATTCACTGCGCATGAAGAAATGACCACCTCCAACGTTTGGTTTATGTTTAATAAGCATTTTTAATTTTATTGCTTAAATCGCATTTTCTCGGCGAGCTGAGCACTTTTTCTGAATTGTGCCGCTCCCGTCACTCTGGTTAGGTTGGCATCGAAAAAAACGCTCTCGGGTGCTTTAGAGTGCCGAGTTTATTACTGCGCATTAGAAAATGACCACCTCCAACGTTTGGTTTATGTTTTATAAGCATTTTTAATTTTATTGCTTAAATCGCATTTTCTCGGCGAGCTGAGCGCTTTTTCTGAATTGTGCCGCTCCCGTCACTCTGGTTAGGTTGGCATCGAAAAAAACGCTCTCGGGTGCTTTAGAGTGCCGAGTTTATTACTGCGCATTAAGAAATGACCACCTCCAACGTTTGGTTTATGTTTTATAAGCATTTTTAATTTTATTGCTTAAATCGCATTTTCTCGGCGAGCTGAGCACTTTTTCTGAATTGTGCCGCTCCCGTCACTCTGGTTAGGTTGGCATCGAAAAAAACGCTCTCGGGTGCTTTAGAGTGCCGAGTTTATTACTGCGCATTGAGAAATGACCACCTCCAACGTTTGGTTTATGTTTTATAAGTATTTTTAATTTTATTGCTTAAATCGCATTTTCTCGGCGAGCTGAGCACTTTTTCTGAATTGTGCCGCTCCCGTCACTCTGGTTAGGTTGGCATCGAAAAAAACGCTCTCGGGTGCTTTAGAGTGCCGAGTTTATTACTGCGCATTAAGAAATGACCACCTCCAACGTTTGGTTTATGTTTTATAAGCATTTTTAATTTTATTGCTTAAATCGCATTTTCTCGGCGAGCTGAGCGCTTTTTCTGAATTGTGCCGCTCCCGTCACTCTGGTTAGGTTGGCATCGAAAAAAACGCTCTCGGGTGCTTTAGAGTGCCGAGTTTATCACTGCGCATGAAGAAATGACCACCTCCAACGTTTGGTTTATGTTTTAATAGCATTTTTAATTTTATTGCTTAAATCGCATTTTCTCGGCGAGCTGAGCGCTTTTTCTGAATTGTGCCGCTCCCGTAACTCTGGTTAGGTTGGCATCGAAAAAAACGCTCTCGGGTGCTTTAGAGTGCCGAGTTTATCACTGCGCATGAAGAAATGACCACTTCCAACGTTTGGTTTATGTTTTATAAGCATTTTTAATTTTATTGCTTAAATCGCATTTTCTCGGCGAGCTGAGCACTTTTTCTGAATTGTGCCGCTCCCGTCACTCTGGTTAGGTTGGCATCGAAAAAAAACGCTCTCGGGTGCTCTAGAGTGCCGAGTTTATTACTGCGCATTAAGAAATGACCACCTCCAACGTTTGGTTTATGTTTTATAAGCATTTTTAATTTTATTGCTTAAATCGCATTTTCTCGGCGAGCTGAGCACTTTTTCTGAATTATGCCGCTCCCGTCACTCTGGTTAGGTTGGCATCGAAAAAAACGCTCTCGGGTGCTTTAGAGTGCCGAGTTTATTACTGCGCATTGAGAAATGACCACCTCCAACGTTTGGTTTATGTTTTATAAGCATTTTTAATTTTATTGCTTAAATCGCATTTTCTCGGCGAGCTGAGCACTTTTTCTGAATTGTGCCGCTCCCGTCACTCTGGTTAGGTTGGCATCGAAAAAAACGCTCTCGGGTGCTTTAGAGTGCCGAGGTTATTACTGCGCATTAAGAAATGACCACCTCCAACGTTTGGTTTATGTTTTATAAGCATTTTTAATTTTATTGCTTAAATCGCATTTTCTCGGCGAGCTGAGCGCTTTTTCTGAATTGTGCCGCTCCCGTCACTCTGGTTAGGTTGGCATCGAAAAAAACGCTCTCGGGTGCTTTAGAGTGCCGAGTTTATTACTGCGCATTAAGAAATGACCACCTCCAACGTTTGGTTTATGTTTTATAAGCATTTTTAATTTTATTGCTTAAATCGCATTTTCTCGGCGAGCTGAGCACTTTTTCTGAATTGTGCCGTCCCGTCACTCTGGTTAGGTTGGCATCGAAAAAAACGCTCACGGGTGCTTTAGAGTGCCGAGTTTATTACTGCGCATTAAGAAATGACCACCTCCAACGTTTGGTTTATGTTTTATAAGCATTTTTAATTTTATTGCTTAAATCGCATTTTCTCGGCGAGCTGAGCACTTTTTCTGAATTGTGCCGCTCCCGTCACTCTGGTTAGGTTGGCATCGAAAAAAACGCTCTCGGGTGCTTTAGAGTGCCGAGTTATTCACTGCGCATGGAGAAATGACCACCTCCAACGTTTGGTTTATGTTTTATAAGCATTTTTAATTTTATTGCTTAAATCGCATTTTCTCGGCGAGCTGAGCACTTTTTCTGAATTGTGCCGCTCCCGTCACTCTGGTTAGGTTGGCATCGAAAAAAACGCTCTCGGGTGCTTTAGAGTGCCGAGTTTATCACTGCGCATGAAGAAATGACCACCTCCAACGTTTGGTTTATGTTTTATAAGCATTTTTAATTTTATTGCTTAAATCGCATTTTCTCGGCGAGCTGAGCGCTTTTTCTGAATTGTGCCGCTCCCGTAACTCTGGTTAGGTTGGCATCGAAAAAAACGCTCTCGGGTGCTTTAGAGTGCCGAGTTTATTACTGCGCATTAGGAAATGACCACCTCCAACGTTTGGTTTATGTTTTATAAGCATTTTTAATTTTATTGCTTAAATCGCATTTTCTCGGCGAGCTGAGCACTTTTTCTGAATTGTGCCGCTCCCGTCACTCTGGTTAGGTTGGCATCGAAAAAAACGCTCTCGGGTGCTTTAGAGTGCCGAGTTTATCACTGCGCATGAAGAAATGACCACTTCCAACGTTTGGTTTATGTTTTATAAGCATTTTTAATTTTATTGCTTAAATCGCATTTTCTCGGCGAGCTGAGCACTTTTTCTGAATTGTGCCGCTCCCGTCACTCTGGTTAGGTTGGCATCGAAAAAAACGCTCTCGGGTGCTCTAGAGTGCCGAGTTTATTACTGCGCATTAAGAAATGACCACCTCCAACGTTTGGTTTATGTTTTATAAGCATTTTTAATTTTATTGCTTAAATCGCATTTTCTCGGCGAGCTGAGCACTTTTTCTGAATTGTGCCGCTCCCGTCACTCTGGTTAGGTTGGCATCGAAAAAAACGCTCTCGGGTGCTTTAGAGTGCCGAGTTATTCACTGCGCATGAAGAAATGACCACCTCCAACGTTTGGTTTATGTTTTATAAGCATTTTTAATTTTATTGCTTAAATCGCATTTTCTCGGCGAGCTGAGCACTTTTTCTGAATTGTGCCGCTCCCGTCACTCTGGTTAGGTTGGCATCGAAAAAAACGCTCTCGGGTGCTTTAGAGTGCCGAGTTTATCACTGCGCATGAAGAAATGACCACCTCCAACGTTTGGTTTATGTTTTATAAGCATTTTTAATTTTATTGCTTAAATCGCATTTTCTCGGCGAGCTGAGCGCTTTTTCTGAATTGTGCCGCTCCCGTCACTCTGGTTAGGTTGGCATCGAAAAAAACGCTCTCGGGTGCTTTAGAGTGCCGAGTTATTCACTGCGCATGAAGAAATGACCACCTCCAACGTTTGGTTTATGTTTAATAAGCATTTTTAATTTTATTGCTTAAATCGCATTTTCTCGGCGAGCTGAGCGCTTTTTCTGAATTGTGCCGCTCCCGTAACTCTGGTTAGGTTGGCATCGAAAAAAACGCTCTCGGGTGCTTTAGAGTGCCGAGTTTATCACTGCGCATGAAGAAATGACCACTTCCAACGTTTGGTTTATGTTTTATAAGCATTTTTAATTTAATTGCTTAAATCGCATTTTCTCGGCGAGCTGAGCGCTTTTTCTGAATTGTGCCGCTCCCGTAACTCTGGTTAGGTTGGCATCGAAAAAAACGCTCTCGGGTGCTTTAGAGTGCCGAGTTTATCACTGCGCATGAAGAAATGACCACTTCCAACGTTTGGTTTATGTTTTATAAGCATTTTTAATTTTATTGCTTAAATCGCATTTTCTCGGCGAGCTGAGCGCTTTTTCTGAATTGTGCCGCTCCCGTAACTCTGGTTAGGTTGGCATCGAAAAAAACGCTCTCGGGTGCTTTAGAGTGCCGAGTTTATCACTGCGCATGAAGAAATGACCACTTCCAACGTTTGGTTTATGTTTTATAAGCATTTTTAATTTTATTGCTTAAATCGCATTTTCTCGGCGAGCTGAGCACTTTTTCTGAATTGTGCCGCTCCCGTCACTCTGGTTAGGTTGGCATCGAAAAAAACGCTCTCGGGTGCTCTAGAGTGCCGAGTTTATTACTGCGCATTAAGAAATGACCACCTCCAACGTTTGGTTTATGTTTTATAAGCATTTTTAATTTTATTGCTTAAATCGCATTTTCTCGGCGAGCTGAGCACTTTTTCTGAATTGTGCCGCTCCCGTCACTCTGGTTAGGTTGGCATCGAAAAAAACGCTCTCGGGTGCTTTAGAGTGCCGAGTTTATTACTGCGCATTAAGAAATGACCACCTCCAACGTTTGGTTTATGTTTTATAAGCATTTTTAATTTTATTCCTTAAATCGCATTTTCTCGGCGAGCTGAGCACTTTTTCTGAATTGTGCCGCTCCCGTCACTCTGGTTAGGTTGGCATCGAAAAAAACGCTCTCGGGTGCTTTAGAGTGCCGAGTTATTCACTGCGCATGAAGAAATGACCACCTCCAACGTTTGGTTTATGTTTTATAAGCATTTTTAATTTTATTGCTTAAATCGCATTTTCTCGGCGAGCTGAGCACTTTTTCTGAATTGTGCCGCTCCCGTCACTCTGGTTAGGTTGGCATCGAAAAAAACGCTCTCGGGTGCTTTAGAGTGCCGAGTTTATCACTGCGCATGAAGAAATGACCACCTCCAACGTTTGGTTTATGTTTTATAAGCATTTTTAATTTTATTGCTTAAATCGAATTTTCTCGGCGAGCTGAGCGCTTTTTCTGAATTGTGCCGCTCCCGTCACTCTGGTTAGGTTGGCATCGAAAAAAACGCTCTCGGGTGCTTTAGAGTGCCGAGTTATTCACTGCGCATGAAGAAATGACCACCTCCAATGTTTGGTTTATGTTTAATAAGCATTTTTAATTTTATTGCTTAAATCGCATTTTCTCGGCGAGCTGAGCGCTTTTTCTGAATTGTGCCGCTCCCGTCACTCTGGTTAGGTTGGCATCGAAAAAAACGCTCTCGGGTGCTTTAGAGTGCCGAGTTATTCACTGCGCATGAAGAAATGACCACCTCCAACGTTTGGTTTATGTTTAATAAGCATTTTTAATTTTATTGCTTAAATCGCATTTTCTCGGCGAGCTGAGCACTTTTTCTGAATTGTGCCGCTCCCGTCACTCTGGTTAGGTTGGCATCGAAAAAAACGCTCTCGGGTGCTTTAGAGTGCCGAGTTTATTACTGCGCATTAAGAAATGACCACCTCCAACGTTTGGTTTATGTTTTATAAGCATTTTTAATTTTATTGCTTAAATCGCATTTTCTCGGCGAGCTGAGCACTTTTTCTGAATTGTGCCGCTCCCGTCACTCTGGTTAGGTTGGCATCGAAAAAAACGCTCTCGGGTGCTTTAGAGTGCCGAGTTTATTACTGCGCATTAAGAAATGACCACCTCCAACGTTTGGTTTATGTTTTATAAGCATTTTTAATTTTATTGCTTAAATCGCATTTTCTCGGCGAGCTGAGCGCTTTTTCTGAATTGTGCCGCTCCCGTAACTCTGGTTAGGTTGGCATCGAAAAAAACGCTCTCGGGAGCTTTAGAGTGCCGAGTTTATCACTGCGCATGAAGAAATGACCACTTCCAACGTTTGGTTTATGTTTTATAAGCATTTTTAATTTTATTGCTTAAATCGCATTTTCTCGGCGAGCTGAGCACTTTTTCTGAATTGTGCCGCTCCCGTCACTCTGGTTAGGTTGGCATCGAAAAGAACGCTCTCGGGTGCTCTAGAGTGCCGAGTTTATTACTGCGCATTAAGAAATGACCACCTCCAACGTTTGGTTTATGTTTTATAAGCATTTTTAATTTTATTGCTTAAATCGCATTTTCTCGGCGAGCTGAGCACTTTTTCTGAATTGTGCCGCTCCCGTCACTCTGGTTAGGTTGGCATCGAAAAAAACGCTCTCGGGTGCTTTAGAGTGCCGAGTTTATTACTGCGCATGAAGAAATGACCACCTCCAATGTTTGGTTTATGTTTAATAAGCATTTTTAATTTTATTGCTTAAATCGCATTTTCTCGGCGAGCTGAGCGCTTTTTCTGAATTGTGCCGCTCCCGTCACTCTGGTTAGGTTGGCATCGAAAAAAACGCTCTCGGGTGCTTTAGAGTGCCGAGTTTATTACTGCGCATTAGGAATTGACCACCTCCAACGTTTGGTTTATGTTTTATAAGCATTTTTAATTTTATTGCTTAAATCGCATTTTCTCGGCGAGCTGAGCGCTTTTTCTGAATTGTGCCGCTCCCGTCACTCTGGTTAGGTTGGCATCGAAAAAAACGCTCTCGGGTGCTTTAGAGTGCCGAGTTTATTACTGCGCATTAAGAAATGACCACCTCCAACGTTTGGTTTATGTTTTATAAGCATTTTTAATTTTATTGCTTAAATCGCATTTTCTCGGCGAGCTGAGCACTTTTTCTGAATTGTGCCGCTCCCGTCACTCTGGTTAGGTTGGCATCGAAAAAAACGCTCTCGGGTGCTTTAGAGTGCCGAGTTTATTACTGCGCATTGAGAAATGACCACCTCCAACGTTTGGTTTATGTTTTATAAGCATTTTTAATTTTATTGCTTAAATCGCATTTTCTCGGCGAGCTGAGCACTTTTTCTGAATTGTGCCGCTCCCGTCACTCTGGTTAGGTTGGCATCGAAAAAAACGCTCTCGGGTGCTTTAGAGTGCCGAGTTTATTACTGCGCATTAAGAAATGACCACCTCCAACGTTTGGTTTATGTTTTATAAGCATTTTTAATTTTATTGCTTAAATCGCATTTTCTCGGCGAGCTGAGCGCTTTTTCTGCCGTCACTCTGGTTAGGTTGGCATCGAAAAAAACGCTCTCGGGTGCTTTAGAGTGCCGAGTTTATCACTGCGCATGAAGAAATGACCACCTCCAACGTTTGGTTTATGTTTTATAAGCATTTTTAATTTTATTGCTTAAATCGCATTTTCTCGGCGAGCTGAGCGCTTTTTCTGAATTGTGCCGCTCCCGTCACTCTGGTTAGGTTGGCATCGAAAAAAACGCTCTCGGGTGCTTTAGAGTGCCGAGTTTATTACTGCGCATTAAGAAATGACCACCTCCAACGTTTGGTTTATGTTTTATAAGCATTTTTAATTTTATTGCTTAAATCGCATTTTCTCGGCGAGCTGAGCACTTTTTCTGAATTGTGCCGCTCCCGTCACTCTGGTTAGGTTGGCATCGAAAAAAACGCTCTCGGGTGCTTTAGAGTGCCGAGTTTATTACTGCGCATTAAGAAATGACCACCTCCAACGTTTGGTTTATGTTTTATAAGCATTTTTAATTTTATTGCTTAAATCGCATTTTCTCGGCGAGCTGAGCACTTTTTCTGAATTGTGCCGCTCCCGTCACTCTGGTTAGGTTGGCATCGAAAAAAACGCTATCGGGTGCTTTAGAGTGCCGAGTTATTCACTGCGCATGAAGAAATGACCACCTCCAACGTTTGGTTTATGTTTAATAAGCATTTTTAATTTTATTGCTTAAATCGCATTTTCTCGGCGAGCTGAGCACTTTTTCTGAATTGTGCCGCTCCCGTCACTCTGGTTAGGTTGGCATCGAAAAAAACGCTCTCGGGTGCTTTAGAGTGCCGAGTTTATTACTGCGCATTAAGAAATGACCACTTCCAACGTTTGGTTTATGTTTTATAAGCATTTTTAATTTTATTGCTTAAATCGCATTTTCTCGGCGAGCTGAGCACTTTTTCTGAATTGTGCCGCTCCCGTCACTCTGGTTAGGTTGGCATCGAAAAAAACGCTCTCGGGTGCTTTAGAGTGCCGAGTTTATTACTGCGCATTAAGAAATGACCACCTCCAACGTTTGGTTTATGTTTTATAAGCATTTTTAATTTTATTGCTTAAATCGCATTTTCTCGGCGAGCTGAGCGCTTTTTCTGAAGTGTGCCGCTCCCGTCACTCTGGTTAGGTTGGCATCGAAAAAAACGCTCTCGGGTGCTTTAGAGTGCCGAGTTATTCACTGCGCATGAAGAAATGACCACCTCCAACGTTTGGTTTATGTTTAATAAGCATTTTTAATTTTATTGCTTAAATCGCATTTTCTCGGCGAGCTGAGCACTTTTTCTGAATTGTGCCGCTCCCGTCACTCTGGTTAGGTTGGCATCGAAAAAAACGCTCTCGGGTGCTTTAGAGTGCCGAGTTTATTACTGCGCATTAAGAAATGACCACCTCCAACGTTTGGTTTATGTTTTATAAGCATTTTTAATTTTATTGCTTAAATCGCATTTTCTCGGCGAGCTGAGCGCTTTTTCTGAATTGTGCCGCTCCCGTCACTCTGGTTAGGTTGGCATCGAAAAAAACGCTCTCGGGTGCTTTAGAGTGCCGAGTTATTCACTGCGCATGAAGAAATGACCACCTCCAACGTTTGGTTTATGTTTAATAAGCATTTTTAATTTTATTGCTTAAATCGCATTTTCTCGGCGAGCTGAGCACTTTTTCTGAATTGTGCCGCTCCCGTCACTCTGGTTAGGTTGGCATCGAAAAAAACGCTCACGGGTGCTTTAGAGTGCCGAGTTTATTACTGCGCATTAAGAAATGACCACCTCCAACGTTTGGTTTATGTTTTATAAGCATTTTTAATTTTATTGCTTAAATCGCATTTTCTCGGCGAGCTGAGCACTTTTTCTGAATTGTGCCGCTCCCGTCACTCTGGTTAGGTTGGCATCGAAAAAAACGCTCTCGGGTGCTTTAGAGTGCCGAGTTATTCACTGCGCATGAAGAAATGACCACCTCCAACGTTTGGTTTATGTTTTATAAGCATTTTTAATTTTATTGCTTAAATCGCATTTTCTCGGCGAGCTGAGCGCTTTTTCTGAATTGTGCCGCTCCCGTAACTCTGGTTAGGTTGGCATCGAAAAAAACGCTCTCGGGTGCTTTAGAGTGCCGAGTTTATTACTGCGCATTAAGAAATGACCACCTCCAACGTTTGGTTTATGTTTTATAAGCATTTTTAATTTTATTGCTTAAATCGCATTTTCTCGGCGAGCTGAGCACTTTTTCTGAATTGTGCCGCTCCCGTCACTCTGGTTAGGTTGGCATCGAAAAAAACGCTCTCGGGTGCTTTAGAGTGCCGAGTTTATTACTGCGCATTAAGAAATGACCACCTCCAACGTTTGGTTTATGTTTTATAAGCATTTTTAATTTTATTGCTTAAATCGCATTTTCTCGGCGAGCTGAGCACTTTTTCTGAATTGTGCCGCTCCCGTCACTCTGGTTAGGTTGGCATCGAAAAAAACGCTCACGGGTGCTTTAGAGTGCCGAGTTTATTACTGCGCATTAAGAAATGACCACCTCCAACGTTTGGTTTATGTTTTATAAGCATTTTTAATTTTATTGCTTAAATCGCATTTTCTCGGCGAGCTGAGCACTTTTTCTGAATTGTGCCGCTCCCGTCACTCTGGTTAGGTTGGCATCGAAAAAAACGCTCTCGGGTGCTTTAGAGTGCCGAGTTATTCACTGCGCATGGAGAAATGACCACCTCCAACGTTTGGTTTATGTTTTATAAGCATTTTTAATTTTATTGCTTAAATCGCATTTTCTCGGCGAGCTGAGCACTTTTTCTGAATTGTGCCGCTCCCGTCACTCTGGTTAGGTTGGCATCGAAAAAAACGCTCTCGGGTGCTTTAGAGTGCCGAGTTTATCACTGCGCATGAAGAAATGACCACCTCCAACGTTTGGTTTATGTTTTATAAGCATTTTTAATTTTATTGCTTAAATCGCATTTTCTCGGCGAGCTGAGCGCTTTTTCTGAATTGTGCCGCTCCCGTCACTCTGGTTAGGTTGGCATCGAAAAAAACGCTCTCGGGTGCTTTAGAGTGCCGAGTTTATCACTGCGCATGAAGAAATGACCACCTCCAACGTTTGGTTTATGTTTTATAAGCATTTTTAATTTTATTGCTTAAATCGCATTTTCTCGGCGAGCTGAGCGCTTTTTCTGAATTGTGCCGCTCCCGTAACTCTGGTTAGGTTGGCATCGAAAAAAACGCTCTCGGGTGCTTTAGAGTGCCGAGTTTATCACTGCGCATGAAGAAATGACCACTTCCAACGTTTGGTTTATGTTTTATAAGCATTTTTAATTTTATTGCTTAAATCGCATTTTCTCGGCGAGCTGAGCACTTTTTCTGAATTGTGCCGCTCCCGTCACTCTGGTTAGGTTGGCATCGAAAAAAACGCTCTCGGGTGCTCTAGAGTGCCGAGTTTATTACTGCGCATTAAGAAATGACCACCTCCAACGTTTGGTTTATGTTTTATAAGCATTTTTAATTTTATTGCTTAAATCGCATTTTCTCGGCGAGCTGAGCACTTTTTCTGAATTGTGCCGCTCCCGTCACTCTGGTTAGGTTGGCATCGAAAAAAACGCTCTCGGGTGCTTTAGAGTGCCGAGTTTATTACTGCGCATTAAGAAATGACCACCTCCAACGTTTGGTTTATGTTTTATAAGCATTTTTAATTTTATTGCTTAAATCGCATTTTCTCGGCGAGCTGAGCACTTTTTCTGAATTGTGCCGCTCCCGTCACTCTGGTTAGGTTGGCATCGAAAAAAACGCTCTCGGGTGCTTTAGAGTGCCGAGTTTATTACTGCGCATTAAGAAATGACCACCTCCAACGTTTGGTTTATGTTTTATAAGCATTTTTAATTTTATTGCTTAAATCGCATTTTCTCGGCGAGCTGAGCACTTTTTCTGAATTGTGCCGCTCCCGTCACTCTGGTTAGGTTGGCATCGAAAAAAACGCTCTCGGGTGCTTTAGAGTGCCGAGTTATTCACTGCGCATGAAGAAATGACCACCTCCAACGTTTGGTTTATGTTTTATAAGCATTTTTAATTTTATTGCTTAAATCGCATTTTCTCGGCGAGCTGAGCACTTTTTCTGAATTGTGCCGCTCCCGTCACTCTGGTTAGGTTGGCATCGAAAAAAACGCTCTCGGGTGCTTTAGAGTGCCGAGTTTATCACTGCGCATGAAGAAATGACCACCTCCAACGTTTGGTTTATGTTTTATAAGCATTTTTAATTTTATTGCTTAAATCGCATTTTCTCGGCGAGCTGAGCGCTTTTTCTGAATTGTGCCGCTCCCGTCACTCTGGTTAGGTTGGCATCGAAAAAAACGCTCTCGGGTGCTTTAGAGTGCCGAGTTATTCACTGCGCATGAAGAAATGACCACCTCCAATGTTTGGTTTATGTTTAATAAGCATTTTTAATTTTATTGCTTAAATCGCATTTTCTCGGCGAGCTGAGCGCTTTTTCTGAATTGTGCCGCTCCCGTCACTCTGGTTAGGTTGGCATCGAAAAAAACGCTCTCGGGTGCTTTAGAGTGCCGAGTTATTCACTGCGCATGAAGAAATGACCACCTCCAACGTTTGGTTTATGTTTAATAAGCATTTTTAATTTTATTGCTTAAATCGCATTTTCTCGGCGAGCTGAGCACTTTTTCTGAATTGTGCCGCTCCCGTCACTCTGGTTAGGTTGGCATCGAAAAAAACGCTCTCGGGTGCTTTAGAGTGCCGAGTTATTCACTGCGCATGAAGAAATGACCACCTCCAATGTTTGGTTTATGTTTAATAAGCATTTTTAATTTTATTGCTTAAATCGCATTTTCTCGGCGAGCTGAGCGCTTTTTCTGAATTGTGCCGCTCCCGTTACTCTGGTTAGGTTGGCATCGAAAAAAACGCTCTCGGGTGCTTTAGAGTGCCGAGTTATTCACTGCGCATTAAGAAATGACCACCTCCAACGTTTGGTTTATGTTTAATAAGCATTTTTAATTTTATTGCTTAAATCGCATTTTCTCGGCGAGCTGAGCACTTTTTCTGAATTGTGCCGCTCCCGACACTCTGGTTAGGTAGGCATCGAAAAAAACGCTCTCGGGTGCTTTAGAGTGCCGAGTTTATTACTGCGCATTAAGAAATGACCACCTCCAACGTTTGGTTTATGTTTTATAAGCATTTTTAATTTTATTGCTTAAATCGCATTTTCTCGGCGAGCTGAGCACTTTTTCTGAATTGTGCCGCTCCCGTCACTCTGGTTAGGTTGGCATCGAAAAAAACGCTCTCGGGTGCTTTAGAGTGCCGAGTTATTCACTGCGCATGAAGAAATGACCACCTCCAACGTTTGGTTTATGTTTAATAAGCATTTTTAATTTTATTGCTTGAATCGCATTTTCTCGGCGAGCTGAGCACTTTTTCTGAATTGTGCCGCTCCCGTCACTCTGGTTAGGTTGGCATCGAAAAAAACGCTTTCGGGTGCTTTAGAGTGCCGAGTTTATCACTGCGCATGAAGAAATGACCACCTCCAACGTTTGGTTTATGTTTTATAAGCATTTTTAATTTTATTGCTTAAATCGCATTTTCTCGGCGAGCTGAGCGCTTTTTCTGAATTGTGCCGCTCCCGTCACTCTGGTTAGGTTGGCATCGAAAAAAACGCTCTCGGGTGCTCTAGAGTGCCGAGTTTATCACTGCGCATGAAGAAATGACCACCTCCAACGTTTGGTTTATGTTTTATAAGCATTTTTAATTTTATTGCTTAAATCGCATTTTCTCGGCGAGCTGAGCGCTTTTTCTGAATTGTGCCGCTCCCGTCACTCTGGTTAGGTTGGCATCGAAAAAAACGCTCTCGGGTGCTTTAGAGTGCCGAGTTATTCACTGCGCATGAAGAAATGACCACCTCCAACGTTTGGTTTATGTTTAATAAGCATTTTTAATTTTATTGCTTAAATCGCATTTTCTCGGCGAGCTGAGCACTTTTTCTGAATTGTGCCGCTCCCGTCACTCTGGTTAGGTTGGCATCGAAAAAAACGCTCTCGGGTGCTTTAGAGTGCCGAGTTTATTACTGCGCATTAAGAAATGACCACCTCCAACGTTTGGTTTATGTTTTATAAGCATTTTTAATTTTATTGCTTAAATCGCATTTTCTCGGCGAGCTGAGCGCTTTTTCTGAATTGTGCCGCTCCCGTCACTCTGGTTAGGTTGGCATCGAAAAAAACGCTCTCGGGTGCTTTAGAGTGCCGAGTTATTCACTGCGCATGAAGAAATTACCACCTCCAACGTTTGGTTTATGTTTTATAAGCATTTTTAATTTTATTGCTTAAATCGCATTTTCTCGGCGAGCTGAGCGCTTTTTCTGAATTGTGCCGCTCCCGTAACTCTGGTTAGGTTGGCATCGAAAAAAACGCTCTCGGGTGCTTTAGAGTGCCGAGTTTATCACTGCGCATGAAGAAATGACCACTTCCAACGTTTGGTTTATGTTTTATAAGCATTTTTAATTTTATTGCTTAAATCGCATTTTCTCGGCGAGCTGAGCACTTTTTCTGAATTGTGCCGCTCCCGTCACTCTGGTTAGGTTGGCATCGAAAAAAACGCTCTCGGGTGCTCTAGAGTGCCGAGTTTATTACTGCGCATTAAGAAATGACCACCTCCAACGTTTGGTTTATGTTTTATAAGCATTTTTAATTTTATTGCTTAAATCGCATTTTCTCGGCGAGCTGAGCACTTTTTCTGAATTGTGCCGCTCCCGTCACTCTGGTTAGGTTGGCATCGAAAAAAACGCTCTCGGGTGCTTTAGAGTGCCGAGTTTATTACTGCGCATTAAGAAATGACCACCTCCAACGTTTGGTTTATGTTTTATAAGCATTTTTAATTTTATTGCTTAAATCGCATTTTCTCGGCGAGCTGAGCACTTTTTCTGAATTGTGCCGCTCCCGTCACTCTGGTTAGGTTGGCATCGAAAAAAACGCTCTCGGGTGCTTTAGAGTGCCGAGTTTATTACTGCGCATTAAGAAATGACCACCTCCAACGTTTGGTTTATGTTTTATAAGCATTTTTAATTTTATTGCTTAAATCGCATTTTCTCGGCGAGCTGAGCACTTTTTCTGAATTGTGCCGCTCCCGTCACTCTGGTTAGGTTGGCATCGAAAAAAACGCTCTCGGGTGCTTTAGAGTGCCGAGTTATTCACTGCGCATGAAGAAATGACCACCTCCAACGTTTGGTTTATGTTTTATAAGCATTTTTAATTTTATTGCTTAAATCGCATTTTCTCGGCGAGCTGAGCACTTTTTCTGAATTGTGCCGCTCCCGTCACTCTGGTTAGGTTGGCATCGAAAAAAACGCTCTCGGGTGCTTTAGAGTGCCGAGTTTATCACTGCGCATGAAGAAATGACCACCTCCAACGTTTGGTTTATGTTTTATAAGCATTTTTAATTTTATTGCTTAAATCGCATTTTCTCGGCGAGCTGAGCGCTTTTTCTGAATTGTGCCGCTCCCGTCACTCTGGTTAGGTTGGCATCGAAAAAAACGCTCTCGGGTGCTTTAGAGTGCCGAGTTATTCACTGCGCATGAAGAAATGACCACCTCCAATGTTTGGTTTATGTTTAATAAGCATTTTTAATTTTATTGCTTAAATCGCATTTTCTCGGCGAGCTGAGCGCTTTTTCTGAATTGTGCCGCTCCCGTCACTCTGGTTAGGTTGGCATCGAAAAAAACGCTCTCGGGTGCTTTAGAGTGCCGAGTTATTCACTGCGCATGAAGAAATGACCACCTCCAACGTTTGGTTTATGTTTAATAAGCATTTTTAATTTTATTGCTTAAATCGCATTTTCTCGGCGAGCTGAGCACTTTTTCTGAATTGTGCCGCTCCCGTCACTCTGGTTAGGTTGGCATCGAAAAAAACGCTCTCGGGTGCTTTAGAGTGCCGAGTTATTCACTGCGCATGAAGAAATGACCACCTCCAATGTTTGGTTTATGTTTAATAAGCATTTTTAATTTTATTGCTTAAATCGCATTTTCTCGGCGAGCTGAGCGCTTTTTCTGAATTGTGCCGCTCCCGTTACTCTGGTTAGGTTGGCATCGAAAAAAACGCTCTCGGGTGCTTTAGAGTGCCGAGTTATTCACTGCGCATTAAGAAATGACCACCTCCAACGTTTGGTTTATGTTTAATAAGCATTTTTAATTTTATTGCTTAAATCGCATTTTCTCGGCGAGCTGAGCACTTTTTCTGAATTGTGCCGCTCCCGACACTCTGGTTAGGTAGGCATCGAAAAAAACGCTCTCGGGTGCTTTAGAGTGCCGAGTTTATTACTGCGCATTAAGAAATGACCACCTCCAACGTTTGGTTTATGTTTTATAAGCATTTTTAATTTTATTGCTTAAATCGCATTTTCTCGGCGAGCTGAGCACTTTTTCTGAATTGTGCCGCTCCCGTCACTCTGGTTAGGTTGGCATCGAAAAAAACGCTCTCGGGTGCTTTAGAGTGCCGAGTTATTCACTGCGCATGAAGAAATGACCACCTCCAACGTTTGGTTTATGTTTAATAAGCATTTTTAATTTTATTGCTTGAATCGCATTTTCTCGGCGAGCTGAGCACTTTTTCTGAATTGTGCCGCTCCCGTCACTCTGGTTAGGTTGGCATCGAAAAAAACGCTTTCGGGTGCTTTAGAGTGCCGAGTTTATCACTGCGCATGAAGAAATGACCACCTCCAACGTTTGGTTTATGTTTTATAAGCATTTTTAATTTTATTGCTTAAATCGCATTTTCTCGGCGAGCTGAGCGCTTTTTCTGAATTGTGCCGCTCCCGTCACTCTGGTTAGGTTGGCATCGAAAAAAACGCTCTCGGGTGCTCTAGAGTGCCGAGTTTATCACTGCGCATGAAGAAATGACCACCTCCAACGTTTGGTTTATGTTTTATAAGCATTTTTAATTTTATTGCTTAAATCGCATTTTCTCGGCGAGCTGAGCGCTTTTTCTGAATTGTGCCGCTCCCGTCACTCTGGTTAGGTTGGCATCGAAAAAAACGCTCTCGGGTGCTTTAGAGTGCCGAGTTATTCACTGCGCATGAAGAAATGACCACCTCCAACGTTTGGTTTATGTTTAATAAGCATTTTTAATTTTATTGCTTAAATCGCATTTTCTCGGCGAGCTGAGCACTTTTTCTGAATTGTGCCGCTCCCGTCACTCTGGTTAGGTTGGCATCGAAAAAAACGCTCTCGGGTGCTTTAGAGTGCCGAGTTTATTACTGCGCATTAAGAAATGACCACCTCCAACGTTTGGTTTATGTTTTATAAGCATTTTTAATTTTATTGCTTAAATCGCATTTTCTCGGCGAGCTGAGCGCTTTTTCTGAATTGTGCCGCTCCCGTCACTCTGGTTAGGTTGGCATCGAAAAAAACGCTCTCGGGTGCTTTAGAGTGCCGAGTTATTCACTGCGCATGAAGAAATTACCACCTCCAACGTGTGGTTTATGTTTTATAAGCATTTTTAATTTTATTGCTTAAATCGCATTTTCTCGGCGAGCTGAGCGCTTTTTCTGAATTGTGCCGCTCCCGTCACTCTGGTTAGGTTGGCATCGAAAAAAACGCTCTCGGGTGCTTTAGAGTGCCGAGTTATTCACTGCGCATGAAGAAATGACCACCTCCAACGTTTGGTTTATGTTTAATAAGCATTTTTAATTTTATTGCTTAAATCGCATTTTCTCGGCGAGCTGAGCACTTTTTCTGAATTGTGCCGCTCCCGTCACTCTGGTTAGGTTGGCATCGAAAAAAACGCTCTCGGGTGCTTTAGAGTGCCGAGTTATTCACTGCGCATGAAGAAATGACCACCTCCAATGTTTGGTTTATGTTTAATAAGCATTTTTTATTTTATTGCTTAAATCGCATTTTCTCGGCGAGCTGAGCACTTTTTCTGAATTGTGCCGCTCCCGTCACTCTGGTTAGGTTGGCATCGAAAAAAACGCTCTCGGGTGCTTTAGAGTGCCGAGTTTATCACTGCGCATGAAGAAATGACCACCTCCAACGTTTGGTTTATGTTTTATAAGCATTTTTAATTTTATTGCTTAAATCGCATTTTCTCGGCGAGCTGAGCGCTTTTTCTGAATTGTGCCGCTCCCGTCACTCTGGTTAGGTTGGCATCGAAAAAAACGCTCTCGGGTGCTCTAGAGTGCCGAGTTTATCACTGCGCATGAAGAAATGACCACCTCCAACGTTTGGTTTATGTTTTATAAGCATTTTTAATTTTATTGCTTAAATCGCATTTTCTCGGCGAGCTGAGCGCTTTTTCTGAATTGTGCCGCTCCCGTCACTCTGGTTAGGTTGGCATCGAAGAAAACGCTCTCGGGTGCTTTAGAGTGCCGAGTTATTCACTGCGCATGAAGAAATGACCACCTCCAACGTTTGGTTTATGTTTAATAAGCATTTTTAATTTTATTGCTTAAATCGCATTTTCTCGGCGAGCTGAGCACTTTTTCTGAATTGTGCCGCTCCCGTCACTCTGGTTAGGTTGGCATCGAAAAAAACGCTCTCGGGTGCTTTAGAGTGCCGAGTTTATTACTGCGCATTAAGAAATGACCACCTCCAACGTTTGGTTTATGTTTTATAAGCATTTTTAATTTTATTGCTTAAATCGCATTTTCTCGGCGAGCTGAGCACTTTTTCTGAATTGTGCCGCTCCCGTCACTCTGGTTAGGTTGGCATCGAAAAAAACGCTCTCGCGTGCTTTAGAGTGCCGAGTTATTCACTGCGCATGAAGAAATGACCACCTCCAACGTTTGGTTTATGTTTTATAAGCATTTTTAATTTCATTGCTTAAATCGCATTTTCTCGGCGAACTGAGCACTTTTTCTGAATTGTGCCGCTCCCGTCACTCTGGTTAGGTTGGCATCGAAAAAAACGCTCTCGGGTGCTTTAGAGTGCCGAGTTTATCACTGCGCATGAAGAAATGACCACCTCCAACGTTTGGTTTATGTTTTATAAGCATTTTTAATTTTATTGCTTAAATCGCATTTTCTCGGCGAGCTGAGCGCTTTTTCTGAATTGTGCCGCTCCCGTCACTCTGGTTAGGTTGGCATCGAAAAAAACGCTCTCGGGTGCTTTAGAGTGCCGAGTTATTCACTGCGCATGAAGAAATGACCACCTCCATTGTTTGGTTTATGTTTAATAAGCATTTTTAATTTTATTGCTTAAATCGCATTTTCTCGGCGAGCTGAGCGCTTTTTCTGAATTGTGCCGCTCCCGTCACTCTGGTTAGGTTGGCATCGAAAAAAACGCTCTCGGGTGCTTTAGAGTGCCGAGTTATTCACTGCGCATGAAGAAATGACCACCTCCAACGTTTGGTTTATGTTTAATAAGCATTTTTAATTTTATTGCTTAAATCGCATTTTCTCGGCGAGCTGAGCACTTTTTCTGAATTGTGCCGCTGTCGTCACTCTAGTTAGGTTGGCATCGAAAAAAACGCTCTCGGGTGCTTTAGAGTGCCGAGTTTATTACTGCGCATTAGGAAATGACCACCTCCAACGTTTGGTTTATGTTTTATAAGCATTTTTAATTTTATTGCTTAAATCGCATTTTCTCGGCGAGCTGTGCGCTTTTTCTGAATTGTGCCGCTCCCGTCACTCTGGTTAGGTTGGCATCGAAAAAATCGCTCTCGGGTGCTTTAGAGTGCCGAGTTTATTACTGCGCATTAAGAAATGACCACCTCCAACGTTTGGTTTATGTTTTATAAGCATTTTTAATTTTATTGCTTAAATCGCATTTTCTCGGCGAGCTGAGCACTTTTTCTGAATTGTGCCGCTCCCGTCACTCTGGTTAGGTTGGCATCGAAAAAAACGCTCACGGGTGCTTTAGAGTGCCGAGTTTATTACTGTGCATTAAGAAATGACCACCTCCAACGTTTGGTTTATGTTTTATAAGCATTTTTAATTTTATTGCTTAAATCGCATTTTCTCGGCGAGCTGAGCACTTTTTCTGAATTGTGCCGCTCCCGTCACTCTGGTTAGGTTGGCATCGAAAAAAACGCTCTCGGGTGCTTTAGAGTGCCGAGTTATTCACTGCGCATGAAGAAATGACCACCTCCAACGTTTGGTTTATGTTTTATAAGCATTTTTAATTTTATTGCTTAAATCGCATTTTCTCGGCGAGCTGAGCACTTTTTCTGAATTGTGCCGCTCCCGTCACTCTGGTTAGGTTGGCATCGAAAAAAACGCTCTCGGGTTCTTTAGAGTGCCGAGTTTATCACTGCGCATGAAGAAATGACCACCTCCAACGTTTGGTTTATGTTTTATAAGCATTTTTTATTTTATTGCTTAAATCGCATTTTCTCGGCGAGCTGAGCGCTTTTTCTGAATTGTGCCGCTCCCGTCACTCTGGTTAGGTTGGCATCGAAAAAAACGCTCTCGGGTGCTTTAGAGTGCCGAGTTATTCACTGCGCATGAAGAAATGACCACCTCCAACGTTTGGTTTATGTTTAATAAGCATTTTTAATTTTATTGCTTAAATCGCATTTTCTCGGCGAGCTGAGCGCTTTTTCTGAATTGTGCCGCTCCCGTCACTCTGGTTAGGTTGGCATCGAAAAAAACGCTCTCGGGTGCTTTAGAGTGCCGAGTTATTCACTGCGCATGAAGAAATGACCACCTCCAACGTTTGGTTTATGTTTAATAAGCATTTTTAATTTTATTGCTTAAATCGCATTTTCTCGGCGAGCTGAGCACTTTTTCTGAATTGTGCCGCTCCCGTCACTCTGGTTAGGTTGGCATCGAAAAAAACGCTCTCGGGTGCTTTAGAGTGCCGAGTTTATTACTGCGCATTAAGAAATGACCACCTCCAACGTTTGGTTTATGTTTTATAAGCATTTTTAATTTTATTGCTTAAATCGCATTTTCTCGGCGAGCTGAGCGCTTTTTCTGAATTGTGCCGCTCCCGTCACTCTGGTTAGGTTGGCATCGAAAAAAACGCTCTCGGGTGCTTTAGAGTGCCGAGTTATTCACTGCGCATGAAGAAATGACCACCTCCAACGTTTGGTTTATGTTTAATAAGCATTTTTAATTTTATTACTTAAATCGCATTTTCTCGGCGAGCTGAGCACTTTTTCTGAATTGTGCCGCTCCCGTCACTCTGGTTAGGTTGGCATCGAAAAAAACGCTCTCGGGTGCTTTAGAGTGCCGAGTTTATTACTGCGCATTAAGAAATGACCACCTCCAACGTTTGGTTTATGTTTTATAAGCATTTTTAATTTTATTGCTTAAATCGCATTTTCTCGGCGAGCTGAGCACTTTTTCTGAATTGTGCCGCTCCCGTCACTCTGGTTAGGTTGGCATCGAAAAAAACGCTCTCGGGTGCTTTAGAGTGCCGAGTTTATCACTGCGCATGAAGAAATGACCACCTCCAACGTTTGGTTTATGTTTAATAAGCATTTTTAATTTTATTGCTTAAATCGCATTTTCTCGGCGAGCTGAGCACTTTTTCTGAATTGTGCCGCTCCCGTCACTCTGGTTAGGTTGGCATCGAAAAAAACGCTCTCGGGTGCTTTAGAGTGCCGACTTTATCACTGCGCATGAAGAAATGACCACCTCCAACGTTTGGTTTATGTTTTATAAGCATTTTTAATTTTATTGCTTAAATCGCATTTTCTCGGCGAGCTGAGCACTTTTTCTGAATTGTGCCGCTCCCGTCACTCTGGTTAGGTTGGCATCGAAAAAAAATCTCTCGGGTGCTTTAGAGTGCCGAGTTATTCACTGCGCATGAAGAAATGACCACCTCCAACGTTTGGTTTATGTTTTATAAGCATTTTTAATTTTATTGCTTAAATCGCATTTTCTCGGCGAGCTGAGCACTTTTTCTGAATTGTGCCGCTCCCGTCACTCTGGTTAGGTTGGCATCGAAAAAAACGCTCTCGGGTGCTTTAGAGTGCCGAGTTATTCACTGCGCATGAAGAAATGACCACCTCCAACGTTTGGTTTATGTTTTATAAGCATTTTTAATTTTATTGCTTAAATCGCATTTTCTCGGCGAGCTGAGCACTTTTTCTGAATTGTGCCGCTCCCGTCACTCTGGTTAGGGTGGCATCGAAAAAAACGCTCTCGGGTGCTTTAGAGTGCCGAGTTTATCACTGCGCATGAAGAAATGACCACCTCCAACGTTTGGTTTATGTTTTATAAGCATTTTTAATTTTATTGCTTAAATCGCATTTTCTCGGCGAGCTGAGCGCTTTTTCTGAATTGTGCCGCTCCCGTCACTCTGGTTAGGTTGGCATCGAAAAAAACGCTCTCGGGTGCTTTAGAGTGCTGAGTTATTCACTGCGCATGAAGAAATGACCACCTCCAACGTTTGGTTTATGTTTAATAAGCATTTTTAATTTTATTGCTTAAATCGCATTTTCTCGGCGAGCCGAGCGCTTTTTCTGAATTGTGCCGCTCCTGTCACTCTGGTTAGGTTGGCATCGAAAAAAACGCTCTCGGGTGCTTTAGAGTGCCGAGTTATTCACTGCGCATGAAGAAATGACCACCTCCAACGTTTGGTTTATGTTTAATAAGCATTTTTAATTTTATTGCTTAAATCGCATTTTCTCGGCGAGCTGAGCACTTTTTCTGAATTGTGCCGCTCCCGTCACTCTGGTTAGGTTGGCATCGAAAAAAACGCTCTCGGGTGCTTTAGAGTGCCGAGTTTATTACTGCGCATTAAGAAATGACCACCTCCAACGTTTGGTTTATGTTTTATAAGCATTTTTAATTTTATTGCTTAAATCACATTTTCTCGGCGAGCTGAGCACTTTTTCTGAATTGTGCCGCTCCCGTCACTCTGGTTAGGTTGGCATCGAAAAAAACGCTCTCGGGTGCTTTAGAGTGCCGAGTTATTCACTGCGCACGAAGAAATGACCACCTCCAACGTTTGGTTTATGTTTTATAAGCATTTTTAATTTTATTGCTTAAATCGCATTTTCTCGGCGAGCTGAGCGCTTTTTCTGAATTGTGCCGCTCCCGTCACTCTGGTTAGGTTGGCATCGAAAAAAACGCTCTCGGGTGCTTTAGAGTGCCGAGTTTATTACTGCGCATTAAGAAATGACCACCTCCAACGTTTGGTTTATGTTTTATAAGCATTTTTAATTTTATTGCTTAAATCGCATTTTCTCGGCGAGCTGAGCACTTTTTCTGAATTGTGCCGCTCCCGTCACTCTGGTTAGGTTGGCATCGAAAAAAACGCTCTCGGGTGCTTTAGAGTGCCGAGTTATTCACTGCGCATGAAGAAATGACCACCTCCAACGTTTGGTTTATGTTTAATAAGCATTTTTAATTTTATTGCTTAAATCGCATTTTCTCGGCGAGCTGAGCACTTTTTCTGAATTGTGCCGCGCCCGTCACTCTGGTTAGGTTGGCATCGAAAAAAACGCTCTCGGGTGCTTTAGAGTGCCGAGTTTATTACTGCGCATTAAGAAATGACCACCTCCAACGTTTGGTTTATGTTTAATAAGCATTTTTAATTTTATTGCTTAAATCGCATTTTCTCGGCGAGCTGAGCACTTTTTCTGAATTGTGCCGCTCCCGTCACTCTGGTTAGGTTGGCATCGAAAAAACCGCTCTTGGGTGCTTTAGAGTGCCGACTTTATCACTGCGGATGATGAAATGACCACCTCCAACGTTTGGTTTATGTTTTATAAGCATTTTTAATTTTATTGCTTAAATCGCATTTTCTCGGCGAGCTGAGCACTTTTTCTGAATTGTGCCGCTCCCGTCACTCTGGTTAGGTTGGCATCGAAAAAAACGCTCACGGGTGCTTAAGAGTGCCGAGTTTATTACTGCGCAATAAGAAATGACCACCTCCAACGTTTGGTTTATGTTTTATAAGCATTTTTAATTTTATTGCTTAAATCGCATTTTCTCGGCGAGCTGAGCACTTTTTCTGAATTGTGCCGCTCCCGTCACTCTGGTTAGGTTGGCATCGATAAAAACGCTCTCGGGTGCTTTAGAGTGCCGAGTTATTCACTGCGCATGAAGAAATGACCACCTCCAACGTTTGGTTTATGTTTTATAAGCATTTTTAATTTTATTGCTTAAATCGCATTTTCTCGGCGAGCTGAGCACTTTTTCTGAATTGTGCCGCTCCCGTCACTCTGGTTAGGTTGGCATCGAAAAAAACGCTCTCGGCTGCTTTAGAGTGCCGAGTTTATCACTGCGCATGAAGAAATGACCACCTCCAACGTTTGGTTTATGTTTTATAAGCATTTTTAATTTTATTGCTTAAATCGCATTTTCTCGGCGAGCTGAGCGCTTTTTCTGAATTGTGCCGCTCCCGTCACTCTGGTTAGGTTGGCATCGAAAAAAACGCTCTCGGGTGCTTTAGAGTGCCGAGTTTATCACTGCGCATGAAGAAATGACCACCTCCAACGTTTGGTTTATGTTTTATAAGCATTTTTAATTTTATTGCTTAAATCGCATTTTCTCGGCGAGCTGAGTGCTTTTTCTGAATTGTGCCGCTCCCGTAACTCTGGTTAGGTTGGCATCGAAAAAAACGCTCTCGGGTGCTTTAGAGTGCCGAGTTTATCACTGCGCATGAAGAAATGACCACTTCCAACGTTTGGTTTATGTTTTATAAGCATTTTTAATTTTATTGCTTAAATCGCATTTTCTCGGCGAGCTGAGCACTTTTTCTGAATTGTGCCGCTCCCGTCACTCTGGTTAGGTTGGCATCGAAAAAAACGCTCTCGGGTGCTCTAGAGTGCCGAGTTTATTACTGCGCATTAAGAAATGACCACCTCCAACGTTTGGTTTATGTTTTATAAGCATTTTTAATTTTATTGCTTAAATCGCATTTTCTCGGCGAGCTGAGCACTTTTTCTGAATTGTGCCGCTCCCGTCACTCTGGTTAGGTTGGCATCGAAAAAAACGCTCTCGGGTGCTTTAGAGTGCCGAGTTTATTACTGCGCATTAAGAAATGACCACCTCCAACGTTTGGTTTATGTTTTATAAGCATTTTTAATTTTATTGCTTAAATCGCATTTTCTCGGCGAGCTGAGCACTTTTTCTGAATTGTGCCGCTCCCGTCACTCTGGTTAGGTTGGCATCGAAAAAAACGCTCTCGGGTGCTTTAGAGTGCCGAGTTATTCACTGCGCATGAAGAAATGACCACCTCCAACGTTTGGTTTATGTTTTATAAGCATTTTTAATTTTATTGCTTAAATCGCATTTTCTCGGCGAGCTGAGCACTTTTTCTGAATTGTGCCGCTCCCGTCACTCTGGTTAGGTTGGCATCGAAAAAAACGCTCTCGGGTGCTTTAGAGTGCCGAGTTTATCACTGCGCATGAAGAAATGACCACCTCCAACGTTTGGTTTATGTTTTATAAGCATTTTTAATTTTATTGCTTAAATCGCATTTTCTCGGCGAGCTGAGCGCTTTTTCTGAATTGTGCCGCTCCCGTCACTCTGGTTAGGTTGGCATCGAAAAAAACGCTCTCGGGTGCTTTAGAGTGCCGAGTTATTCACTGCGCATGAAGAAATGACCACCTCCAATGTTTGGTTTATGTTTAATAAGCATTTTTAATTTTATTGCTTAAATCGCATTTTCTCGGCGAGCTGAGCGCTTTTTCTGAATTGTGCCGCTCCCGTCACTCTGGTTAGGTTGGCATCGAAAAAAACGCTCTCGGGTGCTTTAGAGTGCCGAGTTTATTACTGCGCATCAGGAAATGACCACCTCCAACGTTTGGTTTATGTTTTATAAGCATTTTTAATTTTATTGCTTAAATCGCATTTTCTCGGCGAGCTGAGCGCTTTTTCTGAATTGTGCCGCTCCCGTCACTCTGGTTAGGTTGGCATCGAAAAAAACGCTCTCGGGTGCTTTAGAGTGCCGAGTTTATTACTGCGCATTAAGAAATGGCCACCTCCAACGTTTGGTTTATGTTTTATAAGCATTTTTAATTTTATTGCTTAAATCGCATTTTCTCGGCGAGCTGAGCACTTTTTCTGAATTGTGCCGCTCCCGTCACTCTGGTTAGGTTGGCATCGAAAAAAACGCTCTCGGGTGCTTTAGAGTGCCGAGTTTATTACTGCGCATTGAGAAATGACCACCTCCAACGTTTGGTTTATGTTTTATAAGCATTTTTAATTTTATTGCTTAAATCGCATTTTCTCGGCGAGCTGAGCACTTTTTCTGAATTGTGCCGCTCCCGTCACTCTGGTTAGGTTGGCATCGAAAAAAACGCTCTCGGGTGCTTTAGAGTGCCGAGTTTATTACTGCGCATTAAGAAATGACCACCTCCAACGTTTGGTTTATGTTTTATAAGCATTTTTAATTTTATTGCTTAAATCGCATTTTCTCGGCGAGCTGAGCGCTTTTTCTGAATTGTGCCGCTCCCGTCACTCTGGTTAGGTTGGCATCGAAAAAAACGCTCTCGGGTGCTTTAGAGTGCCGAGTTTATCACTGCGCATGAAGAAATGACCACCTCCAACGTTTGGTTTATGTTTTATAAGCATTTTTAATTTTATTGCTTAAATCGCATTTTCTCGGCGAGCTGAGCACTTTTTCTGAATTGTGCCGCTCCCGTCACTCTGGTTAGGTTGGCATCGAAAAAAACGCTCTCGGGTGCTTTAGAGTGCCGAGTTTATTACTGCGCATTAAGAAATGACCACCTCCAACGTTTGGTTTATGTTTTATAAGCATTTTTAATTTTATTGCTTAAATCGCATTTTCTCGGCGAGCTGAGCACTTTTTCTGAATTGTGCCGCTCCCGTCACTCTGGTTAGGTTGGCATCGAAAAAAACGCTATCGGGTGCTTTAGAGTGCCGAGTTATTCACTGCGCATGAAGAAATGACCACCTCCAACGTTTGGTTTATGTTTAATAAGCATTTTTAATTTTATTGCTTAAATCGCATTTTCTCGGCGAGCTGAGCACTTTTTCTGAATTGTGCCGCTCCCGTCACTCTGGTTAGGTTGGCATCGAAAAAAACGCTCTCGGGTGCTTTAGAGTGCCGAGTTTATTACTGCGCATTAAGAAATGACCACCTCCAACGTTTGGTTTATGTTTTATAAGCATTTTTAATTTTATTGCTTAAATCGCATTTTCTCGGCGAGCTGAGCACTTTTTCTGAATTGTGCCGCTCCCGTCACTCTGGTTAGGTTGGCATCGAAAAAAACGCTCTCGGGTGCTTTAGAGTGCCGAGTTTATTACTGCGCATTAAGAAATGACCACCTCCAACGTTTGGTTTATGTTTTATAAGCATTTTTAATTTTATTGCTTAAATCGCATTTTCTCGGCGAGCTGAGCGCTTTTTCTGAATTGTGCCGCTCCCGTCACTCTGGTTAGGTTGGCATCGAAAAAAACGCTCTCGGGTGCTTTAGAGTGCCGAGTTATTCACTGCGCATGAAGAAATGACCACCTCCAACGTTTGGTTTATGTTTAATAAGCATTTTTAATTTTATTGCTTAAATCGCATTTTCTCGGCGAGCTGAGCACTTTTTCTGAATTGTGCCGCTCCCGTCACTCTGGTTAGGTTGGCATCGAAAAAAACGCTCTCGGGTGCTTTAGAGTGCCGAGTTTATTACTGCGCATTAAGAAATGACCACCTCCAACGTTTGGTTTATGTTTTATAAGCATTTTTAATTTTATTGCTTAAATCGCATTTTCTCGGCGAGCTGAGCGCTTTTTCTGAATTGTGCCGCTCCCGTCACTCTGGTTAGGTTGGCATCGAAAAAAACGCTTTCGGGTGCTTTAGAGTGCCGAGTTATTCACTGCGCATGAAGAAATGACCAGCTCCAACGTTTGGTTTATGTTTAATAAGCATTTTTAATTTTATTGCTTAAATCGCATTTTCTCGGCGAGCTGAGCACTTTTTCTGAATTGTGCCGCTCCCGTCACTCTGGTTAGGTTGGCATCGAAAAAAACGCTCTCGGGTGCTTTAGAGTGCCGAGTTTATTACTGCGCATTAAGAAATGACCACCTCCAACGTTTGGTTTATGTTTTATAAGCATTTTTAATTTTATTGCTTAAATCGCATTTTCTCGGCGAGCTGAGCACTTTTTCTGAATTGTGCCGCTCCCGTCACTCTGGTTAGGTTGGCATCGAAAAAAACGCTCTCGGGTGCTTTAGAGTGCCGAGTTTATCACTGCGCATGAAGAAATGACCACCTCCAACGTTTGGTTTATGTTTAATAAGCATTTTTAATTTTATTGCTTAAATCGCATTTTCTCGGCGAGCTGAGCACTTTTTCTGAATTGTGCCGCTCCCGTCACTCTGGTTAGGTTGGCATCGAAAAAAACGCTCTCGGGTGCTTTAGAGTGCCGAGTTTATTACTGCGCATTAAGAAATGACCACCTCCAACGTTTGGTTTATGTTTTATAAGCATTTTTAATTTTATTGCTTAAATCGCATTTTCTCGGCGAGCTGAGCACTTTTTCTGAATTGTGCCGCTCCCGTCACTCTGGTTAGGTTGGCATCGAAAAAAACGCTCTCGGGTGCTTTAGAGTGCCGAGTTTATTACTGCGCATTAAGAAATGACCACCTCCAACGTTTGGTTTATGTTTTATAAGCATTTTTAATTTTATTGCTTAAATCGCATTTTCTCGGCGAGCTGAGCACTTTTTCTGAATTGTGCCGCTCCCGTCACTCTGGTTAGGTTGGCATCGAAAAAAACGCTCTCGGGTGCTTTAGAGTGCCGAGTTTATTACTGCGCATTAAGAAATGACCACCTCCAACGTTTGGTTTATGTTTTATAAGCATTTTTAATTTTATTGCTTAAATCGCATTTTCTCGGCGAGCTGAGCGCTTTTTCTGAATTGTGCCGCTCCCGTCACTCTGGTTAGGTTGGCATCGAAAAAAACGCTCTCGGGTGCTTTAGAGTGCCGAGTTTATTACTGCGCATTAAGAAATGACCACCTCCAACGTTTGGTTTATGTTTTATAAGCATTTTTAATTTTATTGCTTAAATCGCATTTTCTCGGCGAGCTGAGCACTTTTTCTGAATTGTGCCGTCCCGTCACTCTGGTTAGGTTGGCATCGAAAAAAACGCTCACGGGTGCTTTAGAGTGCCGAGTTTATTACTGCGCATTAAGAAATGACCACCTCCAACGTTTGGTTTATGTTTTATAAGCATTTTTAATTTTATTGCTTAAATCGCATTTTCTCGGCGAGCTGAGCACTTTTTCTGAATTGTGCCGTTCCCGTCACTCTGGTTAGGTTGGCATCGAAAAAAACGCTCTCGGGTGCTTTAGAGTGCCGAGTTATTCACTGCGCATGGAGAAATGACCACCTCCAACGTTTGGTTTATGTTTTATAAGCATTTTTAATTTTATTGCTTAAATCGCATTTTCTCGGCGAGCTGAGCACTTTTTCTGAATTGTGCCGCTCCCGTCACTCTGGTTAGGTTGGCATCGAAAAAAACGCTCTCGGGTGCTTTAGAGTGCCGAGTTTATCACTGCGCATGAAGAAATGACCACCTCCAACGTTTGGTTTATGTTTTATAAGCATTTTTAATTTTATTGCTTAAATCGCATTTTCTCGGCGAGCTGAGCGCTTTTTCTGAATTGTGCCGCTCCCGTCACTCTGGTTAGGTTGGCATCGAAAAAAACGCTCTCGGGTGCTTTAGAGTGCCGAGTTTATCACTGCGCATGAAGAAATGACCACCTCCAACGTTTGGTTTATGTTTTATAAGCATTTTTAATTTTATTGCTTAAATCGCATTTTCTCGGCGAGCTGAGCGCTTTTTCTGAATTGTGCCGCTCCCGTAACTCTGGTTAGGTTGGCATCGAAAAAAACGCTCTCGGGTGCTTTAGAGTGCCGAGTTTATCACTGCGCATGAAGAAATGACCACTTCCAACGTTTGGTTTATGTTTTATAAGCATTTTTAATTTTATTGCTTAAATCGCATTTTCTCGGCGAGCTGAGCACTTTTTCTGAATTGTGCCGCTCCCGTCACTCTGGTTAGGTTGGCATCGAAAAAAACGCTCTCGGGTGCTCTAGAGTGCCGAGTTTATTACTGCGCATTAAGAAATGACCACCTCCAACGTTTGGTTTATGTTTTATAAGCATTTTTAATTTTATTGCTTAAATCGCATTTTCTCGGCGAGCTGAGCACTTTTTCTGAATTGTGCCGCTCCCGTCACTCTGGTTAGGTTGGCATCGAAAAAAACGCTAAAGGGTGCTTTAGAGTGCCGAGTTTATTACTGCGCATTAAGAAATGACCACCTCCAACGTTTGGTTTATGTTTTATAAGCATTTTTAATTTTATTGCTTAAATCGCATTTTCTCGGCGAGCTGAGCACTTTTTCTGAATTGTGCCGCTCCCGTCACTCTGGTTAGGTTGGCATCGAAAAAAACGCTCTCGGGTGCTTTAGAGTGCCGAGTTATTCACTGCGCATGAAGAAATGACCACCTCCAACGTTTGGTTTATGTTTTATAAGCATTTTTAATTTTATTGCTTAAATCGCATTTTCTCGGCGAGCTGAGCACTTTTTCTGAATTGTGCCGCTCCCGTCACTCTGGTTAGGTTGGCATCGAAAAAAACGCTCTCGGGTGCTTTAGAGTGCCGAGTTTATCACTGCGCATGAAGAAATGACCACCTCCAACGTTTGGTTTATGTTTTATAAGCATTTTTAATTTTATTGCTTAAATCGCATTTTCTCGGCGAGCTGAGCGCTTTTTCTGAATTGTGCCGCTCCCGTCACTCTGGTTAGGTTGGCATCGAAAAAAACGCTCTCGGGTGCTTTAGAGTGCCGAGTTATTCACTGCGCATGAAGAAATGACCACCTCCAATGTTTGGTTTATGTTTAATAAGCATTTTTAATTTTATTGCTTAAATCGCATTTTCTCGGCGAGCTGAGCGCTTTTTCTGAATTGTGCCGCTCCCGTCACTCTGGTTAGGTTGGCATCGAAAAAAACGCTCTCGGGTGCTTTAGAGTGCCGAGTTTATTACTGCGCATTAGGAAATGACCACCTCCAACGTTTGGTTTATGTTTTATAAGCATTTTTAATTTTATTGCTTAAATCGCATTTTCTCGGCGAGCTGAGCGCTTTTTCTGAATTGTGCCGCTCCCGTCACTCTGGTTAGGTTGGCATCGAAAAAAACGCTCTCGGGTGCTTTAGAGTGCCGAGTTTATTACTGCGCATTAAGAAATGACCACCTCCAACGTTTGGTTTATGTTTTATAAGCATTTTTAATTTTATTGCTTAAATCGCATTTTCTCGGCGAGCTGAGCGCTTTTTTCTGAATTGTGCCGCTCCCGTCACTCTGGTTAGGTTGGCATCGAAAAAAACGCTCTCGGGTGCTTTAGATTGCCGAGTTTATCACTGCGCATGAAGAAATGACCACCTCCAACGTTTGGTTTATGTTTTATAAGCATTTTTAATTTTATTGCTTAAATCGCATTTTCTCGGCGAGCTGAGCACTTTTTCTGAATTGTGCCGCTCCCGTCACTCTGGTTAGGTTGGCATCGAAAAAAACGCTCTCGGGTGCTTTAGAGTGCCGAGTTTATTACTGCGCATTAAGAAATGACCACCTCCAACGTTTGGTTTATGTTTTATAAGCATTTTTAATTTTATTGCTTAAATCGCATTTTCTCGGCGAGCTGAGCACTTTTTCTGAATTGTGCCGCTCCCGTCACTCTGGTTAGGTTGGCATCGAAAAAAACGCTATCGGGTGCTTTAGAGTGCCGAGTTATTCACTGCGCATGAAGAAATGACCACCTCCAACGTTTGGTTTATGTTTAATAAGCATTTTTAATTTTATTGCTTAAATCGCATTTTCTCGGCGAGCTGAGCACTTTTTCTGAATTGTGCCGCTCCCGTCACTCTGGTTAGGTTGGCATCGAAAAAAACGCTCTCGGGTGCTTTAGAGTGCCGAGTTTATTACTGCGCATTAAGAAATGACCACCTCCAACGTTTGGTTTATGTTTTATAAGCATTTTTAATTTTATTGCTTAAATCGCATTTTCTCGGCGAGCTGAGCACTTTTTCTGAATTGTGCCGCTCCCGTCACTCTGGTTAGGTTGGCATCGAAAAAAATGCTCTCGGGTGCTTTAGAGTGCCGAGTTTATTACTGCGCATTAAGAAATGACCACCTCCAACGTTTGGTTTATGTTTTATAAGCATTTTTAATTTTATTGCTTAAATCGCATTTTCTCGGCGAGCTGAGCGCTTTTTCTGAATTGTGCCGCTCCCGTCACTCTGGTTAGGTTGGCATCGAAAAAAACGCTCTCGGGTGCTTTAGAGTGCCGAGTTATTCACTGCGCATGAAGAAATGACCACCTCCAACGTTTGGTTTATGTTTAATAAGCATTTTTAATTTTATTGCTTAAATCGCATTTTCTCGGCGAGCTGAGCACTTTTTCTGAATTGTGCCGCTCCCGTCACTCTGGTTAGGTTGGCATCGAAAAAAACGCTCTCGGGTGCTTTAGAGTGCCGAGTTTATTACTGCGCATTAAGAAATGACCACCTCCAACGTTTGGTTTATGTTTTATAAGCATTTTAAATTTTATTGCTTAAATCGCATTTTCTCGGCGAACTGAGCGCTTTTTCTGAATTGTGCCGCTCCCGTCACTCTGGTTAGGTTGGCATCGAAAAAAACGCTTTCGGGTGCTTTAGAGTGCCGAGTTATTCACTGCGCATGAAGAAATGACCAGCTCCAACGTTTGGTTTATGTTTAATAAGCATTTTTAATTTTATTGCTTAAATCGCATTTTCTCGGCGAGCTGAGCACTTTTTCTGAATTGTGCCGCTCCCGTCACTCTGGTTAGGTTGGCATCGAAAAAAACGCTCTCGGGTGCTTTAGAGTGCCGAGTTTATTACTGCGCATTAAGAAATGACCACCTCCAACGTTTGGTTTATGTTTTATAAGCATTTTTAATTTTATTGCTTAAATCGCATTTTCTCGGCGAGCTGAGCACTTTTTCTGAATTGTGCCGCTCCCGTCACTCTGGTTAGGTTGGCATCGAAAAAAACGCTCTCGGGTGCTTTAGAGTGCCGAGTTTATTACTGCGCATTAAGAAATGACCACCTCCAACGTTTGGTTTATGTTTTATAAGCATTTTTAATTTTATTGCTTAAATCGCATTTTCTCGGCGAGCTGAGCACTTTTTCTGAATTGTGCCGCTCCCGTCACTCTGGTTAGGTTGGCATCGAAAAAAACGCTCTCGGGTGCTTTAGAGTGCCGAGTTTATTACTGCGCATTAAGAAATGACCACCTCCAACGTTTGGTTTATGTTTTATAAGCATTTTTAATTTTATTGCTTAAATCGCATTTTCTCGGCGAGCTGAGCGCTTTTTCTGAATTGTGCCGCTCCCGTCACTCTGGTTAGGTTGGCATCGAAAAAAACGCTCTCGGGTGCTTTAGAGTGCCGAGTTTATTACTGCGCATTAAGAAATGACCACCTCCAACGTTTGGTTTATGTTTTATAAGCATTTTTAATTTTATTGCTTAAATCGCATTTTCTCGGCGAGCTGAGCACTTTTTCTGAATTGTGCCGTCCCGTCACTCTGGTTAGGTTGGCATCGAAAAAAACGCTCACGGGTGCTTTAGAGTGCCGAGTTTATTACTGCGCATTAAGAAATGACCACCTCCAACGTTTGGTTTATGTTTTATAAGCATTTTTAATTTTATTGCTTAAATCGCATTTTCTCGGCGAGCTGAGCACTTTTTCTGAATTGTGCCGTTCCCGTCACTCTGGTTAGGTTGGCATCGAAAAAAACGCTCTCGGGTGCTTTAGAGTGCCGAGTTATTCACTGCGCATGGAGAAATGACCACCTCCAACGTTTGGTTTATGTTTTATAAGCATTTTTAATTTTATTGCTTAAATCGCATTTTCTCGGCGAGCTGAGCACTTTTTCTGAATTGTGCCGCTCCCGTCACTCTGGTTAGGTTGGCATCGAAAAAAACGCTCTCGGGTGCTTTAGAGTGCCGAGTTTATCACTGCGCATGAAGAAATGACCACCTCCAACGTTTGGTTTATGTTTTATAAGCATTTTTAATTTTATTGCTTAAATCGCATTTTCTCGGCGAGCTGAGCGCTTTTTCTGAATTGTGCCGCTCCCGTCACTCTGGTTAGGTTGGCATCGAAAAAAACGCTCTCGGGTGCTTTAGAGTGCCGAGTTTATCACTGCGCATGAAGAAATTACCACCTCCAACGTTTGGTTTATGTTTTATAAGCATTTTTAATTTTATTGCTTAAATCGCATTTTCTCGGCGAGCTGAGCGCTTTTTCTGAATTGTGCCGCTCCCGTAACTCTGGTTAGGTTGGCATCGAAAAAAACGCTCTCGGGTGCTTTAGAGTGCCGAGTTTATCACTGCGCATGAAGAAATGACCACTTCCAACGTTTGGTTTATGTTTTATAAGCATTTTTAATTTTATTGCTTAAATCGCATTTTCTCGGCGAGCTGAGCACTTTTTCTGAATTGTGCCGCTCCCGTCACTCTGGTTAGGTTGGCATCGAAAAAAACGCTCTCGGGTGCTCTAGAGTGCCGAGTTTATTACTGCGCATTAAGAAATGACCACCTCCAACGTTTGGTTTATGTTTTATAAGCATTTTTAATTTTATTGCTTAAATCGCATTTTCTCGGCGAGCTGAGCACTTTTTCTGAATTGTGCCGCTCCCGTCACTCTGGTTAGGTTGGCATCGAAAAAAACGCTCTCGGGTGCTTTAGAGTGCCGAGTTTATTACTGCGCATTAAGAAATGACCACCTCCAACGTTTGGTTTATGTTTTATAAGCATTTTTAATTTTATTGCTTAAATCGCATTTTCTCGGCGAGCTGAGCACTTTTTCTGAATTGTGCCGCTCCCGTCACTCTGGTTAGGTTGGCATCGAAAAAAACGCTCTCGGGTGCTTTAGAGTGCCGAGTTATTCACTGCGCATGAAGAAATGACCACCTCCAACGTTTGGTTTATGTTTTATAAGCATTTTTAATTTTATTGCTTAAATCGCATTTTCTCGGCGAGCTGAGCACTTTTTCTGAATTGTGCCGCTCCCGTCACTCTGGTTAGGTTGGCATCGAAAAAAACGCTCTCGGGTGCTTTAGAGTGCCGAGTTTATCACTGCGCATGAAGAAATGACCACCTCCAACGTTTGGTTTATGTTTTATAAGCATTTTTAATTTTATTGCTTAAATCGCATTTTCTCGGCGAGCTGAGCACTTTTTCTGAATTGTGCCGCTCCCGTCACTCTGGTTAGGTTGGCATCGAAAAAAACGCTCTCGGGTGCTTTAGAGTGCCGAGTTTATTACTGCGCATTAAGAAATGACCACCTCCAACGTTTGGTTTATGTTTTATAAGCATTTTTAATTTTATTGCTTAAATCGCATTTTCTCGGCGAGCTGAGCACTTTTTCTGAATTGTGCCGTCCCGTCACTCTGGTTAGGTTGGCATCGAAAAAAACGCTCTCGGGTGCTTTAGAGTGCCGAGTTTATCACTGCGCATGAAGAAATGACCACCTCCAACGTTTGGTTTATGTTTTATAAGCATTTTTAATTTTATTGCTTAAATCGCATTTTCTCGGCGAGCTGAGCACTTTTTCTGAATTGTGCCGTCCCGTCACTCTGGTTAGGTTGGCATCGAAAAAAACGCTCACGGGTGCTTTAGAGTGCCGAGTTTATTACTGCGCATTAAGAAATGACCACCTCCAACGTTTGGTTTATGTTTTATAAGCATTTTTAATTTTATTGCTTAAATCGCATTTTCTCGGCGAGCTGAGCGCTTTTTCTGAATTGTGCCGCTCCCGTCACTCTGGTTAGGTTGGCATCGAAAAAAACGCTCTCGGGTGCTTTAGAGTGCCGAGTTTATTACTGCGCATTAAGAAATGACCACCTCCAACGTTTGGTTTATGTTTTATAAGCATTTTTAATTTTATTGCTTAAATCGCATTTTCTCGGCGAGCTGAGCACTTTTTCTGAATTGTGCCGCTCCCGTCACTCTGGTTAGGTTGGCATCGAAAAAAACGCTCTCGGGTGCTTTAGAGTGCCGAGTTTATCACTGCGCATGAAGAAATGACCACCTCCAACGTTTGGTTTATGTTTTATAAGCATTTTTAATTTTATTGCTTAAATCGCATTTTCTCGGCGAGCTGAGCGCTTTTTCTGAATTGTGCCGCTCCCGTAACGCTGGTTAGGTTGGCATCGAAAAAAACGCTCTCGGGTGCTTTAGAGTGCCGAGTTTATCACTGCGCACGAAGAAATGACCACTTCCAACGTTTGGTTTATGTTTTATAAGCATTTTTAATTTTATTGCTTAAATCGCATTTTCTCGGCGAGCTGAGCACTTTTTCTGAATTGTGCCGCTCCCGTCACTCTGGTTAGGTTGGCATCGAAAAAAACGCTCTCGGGTGCTCTAGAGTGCCGAGTTTATTACTGCGCATTAAGAAATGACCACCTCCAACGTTTGGTTTATGTTTTATAAGCATTTTTAATTTTATTGCTTACATCGCATTTTCTCGGCGAGCTGAGCACTTTTTCTGAATTGTGCCGCTCCCGTCACTCTGGTTAGGTTGGCATCGAAAAAAACGCTCTCGGGTGCTTTAGAGTGCCGAGTTATTCACTGCGCATGAAGAAATGACCACCTCCAACGTTTGGTTTATGTTTTATAAGCATTTTTAATTTTATTGCTTAAATCGCATTTTCTCGGCGAGCTGAGCACTTTTTCTGAATTGTGCCGCTCCCGTCACTCTGGTTAGGTTGGCATCGAAAAAAACGCTCTCGGGTGCTTTAGAGTGCCGAGTTTATCACTGCGCATGAAGAAATGACCACCTCCAACGTTTGGTTTATGTTTTATAAGCATTTTTAATTTTATTGCTTAAATCGCATTTTCTCGGCGAGCTGAGCGCTTTTTCTGAATTGTGCCGCTCCCGTCACTCTGGTTAGGTTGGCATCGAAAAAAACGCTCTCGGGTGCTTTTGAGTGCCGAGTTATTCACTGCGCATGAAGAAATGACCACCTCCAACGTTTGGTTTATGTTTAATAAGCATTTTTAATTTTATTGCTTAAATCGCATTTTCTCGGCAAGCTGAGCGCGTTTTCTGAATTGTGCCGCTCCTGTAACTCTGGTTAGGTTGGCATCGAAAAAAACGCTCTCGGGTGCTTTAGAGTGCCGAGTTTATCACTGCGCATGAAGAAATGACCACTTCCAACGTTTGGTTTATGTTTTATAAGCATTTTTAATTTTATTGCTTAAATCGCATTTTCTCGGCGAGCTGAGCGCTTTTTCTGAATTGTGCCGCTCCCGTAACTCTGGTTAGGTTGGCATCGAAAAAAACGCTCTCGGGTGCTTTAGAGTGCCGAGTTTATCACTGCGCATGAAGAAATGACCACTTCCAACGTTTGGTTTATGTTTTATAAGCATTTTTAATTTTATTGCTTAAATCGCATTTTCTCGGCGAGCTGAGCACTTTTTCTGAATTGTGCCGCTCCCGTCACTCTGGTTAGGTTGGCATCGAAAAAAACGCTCTCGGGTGCTCTAGAGTGCCGAGTTTATTACTGCGCATTAAGAAATGACCACCTCCAACGTTTGGTTTATGTTTTATAAGCATTTTTAATTTTATTGCTTAAATCGCATTTTCTCGGCGAGCTGAGCACTTTTTCTGAATTGTGCCGCTCCCGTCACTCTGGTTAGGTTGGCATCGAAAAAAACGCTCTCGGGTGCTTTAGAGTGCCGAGTTTATTACTGCGCATTAAGAAATGACCACCTCCAACGTTTGGTTTATGTTTTATAAGCATTTTTAATTTTATTGCTTAAATCGCATTTTCTCGGCGAGCTGAGCGCTTTTTCTGAATTATGCCGCTCCCGTCACTCTGGTTAGGTTGGCATCGAAAAAAACGCTCTCGGGTGCTTTAGAGTGCCGAGTTTATTACTGCGCATTAAGAAATGACCACCTCCAACGTTTGGTTTATGTTTTATAAGCATTTTTAATTTTATTGCTTAAATCGCATTTTCTCGGCGAGCTGAGCACTTTTTCTGAATTGTGCCGCTCCCGTCACTCTGGTTAGGTTGGCATCGAAAAAAACGCTCTCGGGTGCTTTAGAGTGCCGAGTTTATCACTGCGCATGAAGAAATGACCACCTCCAACGTTTGGTTTATGTTTAATAAGCATTTTTAATTTTATTGCTTAAATCGCATTTTCTCGGCGAGCTGAGCACTTTTTCTGAATTGTGCCGCTCCCGTCACTCTGGTTAGGTTGGCATCGAAAAAAACGCTCTCGGGTGCTTAAGAGTGCCGACTTTATCACTGCGCATGAAGAAATGACCACCTCCAACGTTTGGTTTATGTTTTATAAGCATTTTTAATTTTATTGCTTAAATCGCATTTTCTCGGCGAGCTGAGCACTTTTTCTGAATTGTGCCGCGCCCGTCACTCTGGTTAGGTTGGCATCGAAAAAAACGCTCACGGGTGCTTTAGAGTGCCGAGTTTATTACTGCGCATTAAGAAATGACCACCTCCAACGTTTGGTTTATGTTTTATAAGCATTTTTAATTTTATTGCTTAAATCGCATTTTCTCGGCGAGCTGAGCACTTTTTCTGAATTGTGCCGCTCCCGTCACTCTGGTTAGGTTGGCATCGAAAAAAACGCTCTCGGGTGCTTTAGAGTGCCGAGTTATTCACTGCGCATGAAGAAATGACCACCTCCAACGTTTGGTTTATGTTTTATAAGCATTTTTAATTTTATTGCTTAAATCGCATTTTCTCGGCGAGCTGAGCACTTTTTCTGAATTGTGCCGCTCCCGTCACTCTGGTTAGGTTGGCATAGAAAAAAACGCTCTCGGGTGCTCTAGAGTGCCGAGTTTATTACTGCGCATTAAAAAATGACCACCTCCAACGTTTGGTTTATGTTTTATAAGCATTTTTAATTTTATTGCTTAAATCGCATTTTCTCGGCGAGCTGAGCACTTTTTCTGAATTGTGCCGCTCCCGTCACTCTGGTTAGGTTGGCATCGAAAAAAACGCTCTCGGGTGCTTTAGAGTGCCGAGTTATTCACTGCGCATGAAGAAATGACCACCTCCAACGTTTGGTTTATGTTTAATAAGCATTTTTAATTTTATTGCTTAAATCGCATTTTCTCGGCGAGCTGAGCGCTTTTTCTGAATTGTGCCGCTCCCGTCACTCTGGTTAGGTTGGCATCGAAAAAAACGCTCTCGGGTGCTTTAGAGTGCCGAGTTATTCACTGCGCATGAAGAAATGACCACCTCCAACGTTTGGTTTATGTTTAATAAGCATTTTTAATTTTATTGCTTAAATCGCATTTTCTCGGCGAGCTGAGCACTTTTTCTGAATTGTGCCGCTCCCGTCACTCTGGTTAGGTTGGCATCGAAAAAAACGCTCTCGGGTGCTTTAGAGTGCCGAGTTTATCACTGCGCATGAAGAAATGACCACCTCCAACGTTTGGTTTATGTTTTATAAGCATTTTTAATTTTATTGCTTAAATCGCATTTTCTCGGCGAGCTGAGCGCTTTTTCTGAATTGTGCCGCTCCCGTCACTCTGGTTAGGTTGGCATCGAAAAAAAGCTCTCGGGTGCTTTAGAGTGCCGAATTTATCACTGCGCATGAAGAAATGACCACCTCCAACGTTTGGTTTATGTTTTATAAGCATTTTTAATTTTATTGCTTAAATCGCATTTTCTCGGCGAGTTGAGCGCTTTTTCTGAATTGTGCCGCTCCCGTAACTCTGGTTAGGTTGGCATCGAAAAAAACGCTCTCGGGTGCTTTAGAGTGCCGAGTTTATCACTGCGCATGAAGAAATGACCACTTCCAACGTTTGGTTTATGTTTTATAAGCGTTTTTAATTTTATTGCTTAAATCGCATTTTCTCGGCGAGCTGAGCACTTTTTCTGAATTGTGCCGCTCCCGTCACTCTGGTTAGGTTGGCATCGAAAAAAACGCTCTCGGGTGCTCTAGAGTGCCGAGTTTATTACTGCGCATTAAGAAATGACCACCTCCAACGTTTGGTTTATGTTTTATAAGCATTTTTAATTTTATTGCTTAAATCGCATTTTCTCGGCGAGCTGAGCACTTTTTCTGAATTGTGCCGCTCCCGTCACTCTGGTTAGGTTGGCATCGAAAAAAACGCTCTCGGGTGCTTTAGAGTGCCGAGTTATTCACTGCGCATGAAGAAATGACCACCTCCAACGTTTGGTTTATGTTTTATAAGCATTTTTAATTGTATTGCTTAAATCGCATTTTCTCGGCGAGCTGAGCACTTTTTCTGAATTGTGCCGCTCCCGTCACTCTGGTTAGGTTGGCATCGAAAAAAACGCTCTCGGGTGCTTTAGAGTGCCGAGTTTATCACTGCGCATGAAGAAATGACCACCTCCAACGTTTGGTTTATGTTTTATAAGCATTTTTAATTTTATTGCTTAAATCGCATTTTCTCGGCGAGCTGAGCGCTTTTTCTGAATTGTGCCGCTCCCGTCACTCTGGTTAGGTTGGCATCGAAAAAAACGCTCTCGGGTGCTTTAGAGTGCCGAGTTATTCACTGCGCATGAAGAAATGACCACCTCCAACGTTTGGTTTATGTTTAATAAGCATTTTTAATTTTATTGCTTAAATCGCATTTTCTCGGCGAGCTGAGCACTTTTTCTGAATTGTGCCGCTCCCGTCACTCTGGTTAGGTTGGCATCGAAAAAAACGCTCTCGGGTGCTTTAGAGTGCCGAGTTTATTACTGCGCATTAAGAAATGACCACCTCCAACGTTTGGTTTATGTTTTATAAGCATTTTTAATTTTATTGCTTAAATCGCATTTTCTCGGCGAGCTGAGCACTTTTTCTGAATTGTGCCGCTCCCGTCACTCTGGTTAGGTTGGCATCGAAAAAAACGCTCTCGGGTGCTTTAGAGTGCCGAGTTTATCACTGCGCATGAAGAAATGACCACCTCCAACGTTTGGTTTATGTTTAATAAGCATTTTTAATTTTATTGCTTAAATCGCATTTTCTCGGCGAGCTGAGCACTTTTTCTGAATTGTGCCGCTCCCGTCACTCTGGTTAGGTTGGCATCGAAAAAAACGCTCTCGGGTGCTTTAGAGTGCCGACTTTATCACTGCGCATGAAGAAATGACCACCTCCAACGTTTGGTTTATGTTTTATAAGCATTTTTAATTTTATTGCTTAAATCGCATTTTCTCGGCGAGCTGAGCACTTTTTCTGAATTGTGCCGCGCCCGTCACTCTGGTTAGGTTGGCATCGAAAAAAACGCTCACGGGTGCTTTAGAGTGCCGAGTTTATTACTGCGCATTAAGAAATGACCACCTCCAACGTTTGGTTTATGTTTTATAAGCATTTTTAATTTTATTGCTTAAATCGCATTTTCTCGGCGAGCTGAGCACTTTTTCTGAATTGTGCCGCTCCCGTCACTCTGGTTAGGTTGGCATCGAAAAAAACGCTCTCGGGTGCTTTAGAGTACCGAGTTATTCACTGCGCATGAAGAAATGACCACCTCCAACGTTTGGTTTATGTTTTATAAGCATTTTTAATTTTATTGCTTAAATCGCATTTTCTCGGCGAGCTGAGCACTTTTTCTGAATTGTGCCGCTCCCGTCACTCTGGTTAGGTTGGCATCGAAAAAAACGCTCTCGGGTGCTTTAGAGTGCCGAGTTTATCACTGCGCATGAAGAAATGACCACCTCCAACGTTTGGTTTATGTTTTATAAGCATTTTTAATTTTATTGCTTAAATCGCATTTTCTCGGCGAGCTGAGCGCTTTTTCTGAATTGTGCCGCTCCCGTCACTCTGGTTAGGTTGGCATCGAAAAAAACGGTTTCGGGTGCTTTAGAGTGCCGAGTTTATCACTGCGCATGAAGAAATGACCACCTCCAACGTTTGGTTTATGTTTTATAAGCATTTTTAATTTTATTGCTTAAATCGCATTTTCTCGGCGAGCTGAGCGCTTTTTCTGAATTGTGCCGCTCCCGTAACTCTGGTTAGGTTGGCATCGAAAAAAACGCTCTCGGGTGCTTTAGAGTGCCGAGTTTATCACTGCGCATGAAGAAATGACCACTTCCAACGTTTGGTTTATGTTTTATAAGCATTTTTAATTTTATTGCTTAAATCGCATTTTCTCGGCGAGCTGAGCACTTTTTCTGAATTGTGCCGCTCCCGTCACTCTGGTTAGGTTGGCATCGAAAAAAACGCTCTCGGGTGCTCTAGAGTGCCGAGTTTATTACTGCGCATTAAAAAATGACCACCTCCAACGTTTGGTTTATGTTTTATAAGCATTTTTAATTTTATTGCTTAAATCGCATTTTCTCGGCGAGCTGAGCACTTTTTCTGAATTGTGCCGCTCCCGTCACTCTGGTTAGGTTGGCATCGAAAAAAACGCTCTCGGGTGCTTTAGAGTGCCGAGTTATTCACTGCGCATGAAGAAATGACCACCTCCAACGTTTGGTTTATGTTTAATAAGCATTTTTAATTTTATTGCTTAAATCGCATTTTCTCGGCGAGCTGAGCACTTTTTCTGAATTGTGCCGCTCCCGTCACTCTGGTTAGGTTGGCATCGAAAAAAACGCTCTCGGGTGCTTTAGAGTGCCGAGTTTATTACTGCGCATTAAGAAATGACCACCTCCAACGTTTGGTTTATGTTTTATAAGCATTTTTAATTTTATTGCTTAAATCGCATTTTCTCGGCGAGCTCAGCGCTTTTTCTGAATTGTGCCGCTCCCGTCACTCTGGTTAGGTTGGCATCGAAAAAAACGCTCTCGGGTGCTCTAGAGTGCCGAGTTTATTACTGCGCATTAAAAAATGACCACCTCCAACGTTTGGTTTATGTTTTATAAGCATTTTTAATTTTATTTCTTAAATCGCATTTTCTCGGCGAGCTGAGCACTTTTTCTGAATTGTGCCGCTCCCGTCACTCTGGTTAGGTTGGCATCGAAAAAAACGCTATCGGGTGCTTTAGAGTGCCGAGTTATTCACTGCGCATGAAGAAATGACCACCTCCAACGTTTGGTTTATGTTTAATAAGCATTTTTAATTTTATTGCTTAAATCGCATTTTCTCGGCGAGCTGAGCACTTTTTCTGAATTGTGCCGCTCCCGTCACTCTGGTTAGGTTGGCATCGAAAAAAACGCTCTCGGGTGCTTTAGAGTGCCGAGTTTATTACTGCGCATTAAGAAATGACCACCTCCAACGTTTGGTTTATGTTTTATAAGCATTTTTAATTTTATTGCTTAAATCGCATTTTCTCGGCGAGCTGAGCGCTTTTTCTGAATTGTGCCGCTCCCGTCACTCTGGTTAGGTTGGCATCGAAAAAAACGCTCTCGGGTGCTTTAGAGTGCCGAGTTATTCACTGCGCATGAAGAAATGACCACCTCCAACGTTTGGTTTATGTTTAATAAGCATTTTTAATTTTATTGCTTAAATCGCATTTTCTCGGCGAGCTGAGCACTTTTTCTGAATTGTGCCGCTCCCGTCACTCTGGTTAGGTTGGCATCGAAAAAAACGCTCTCGGGTGCTTTAGAGTGCCGAGTTTATTACTGCGCATTAAGAAATGACCACCTCCAACGTTTGGTTTATGTTTTATAAGCATTTTTAATTTTATTGCTTAAATCGCATTTTCTCGGCGAGCTGAGCGCTTTTTCTGAATTGTGCCGCTCCCGTCACTCTGGTTAGGTTGGCATCGAAAAAAACGCTCTCGGGTGCTTTAGAGTGCCGAGTTTATTACTGCGCATTAAGAAATGACCACCTCCAACGTTTGGTTTATGTTTTATAAGCATTTTTAATTTTATTGCTTAAATCGCATTTTCTCAGCGAGCTGAGCACTTTTTCTGAATTGTGCCGCTCCCGTCACTCTGGTTAGGTTGGCATCGAAAAAAACGCTCTCGGGTGCTTTAGAGTGCCGAGTTTATCACTGCGCATGAAGAAATGACCACCTCCAACGTTTGGTTTATGTTTAATAAGCATTTTTAATTTTATTGCTTAAATCGCATTTTCTCGGCGAGCTGAGCACTTTTTCTGAATTGTGCCGCTCCCGTCACTCTGGTTAGGTTGGCATCGAAAAAAACGCTCTCGGGTGCTTTAGAGTGCCGACTTTATCACTGCGCATGAAGAAATGACCACCTCCAACGTTTGGTTTATGTTTTATAAGCATTTTTAATTTTATTGCTTAAATCGCATTTTCTCGGCGAGCTGAGCGCTTTTTCTGAATTGTGCCGCTCCCGTCACTCTGGTTAGGTTGGCATCGAAAAAAACGCTCTCGGGTGCTTTAGAGTGCCGAGTTTATCACTGCGCATGAAGAAATGACCACCTCCAACGTTTGGTTTATGTTTTATAAGCATTTTTAATTTTATTGCTTAAATCGCATTTTCTCGGCGAGTTGAGCGCTTTTTCTGAATTGTGCCGCTCCCGTAACTCTGGTTAGGTTGGCATCGAAAAAAACGCTCTCGGGTGCTTTAGAGTGCCGAGTTTATCACTGCGCATGAAGAAATGACCACTTCCAACGTTTGGTTTATGTTTTATAAACGTTTTTAATTTTATTGCTTAAATCGCATTTTCTCGGCGAGCTGAGCACTTTTTCTGAATTGTGCCGCTCCCGTCACTCTGGTTAGGTTGGCATCGAAAAAAACGCTCTCGGGTGCTCTAGAGTGCCGAGTTTATTACTGCGCATTAAGAAATGACCACCTCCAACGTTTGGTTTATGTTTTATAAGCATTTTTAATTTTATTGCTTAAATCGCATTTTCTCGGCGAGCTGAGCACTTTTTCTGAATTGTGCCGCTCCCGTCACTCTGGTTAGGTTGGCATCGAAAAAAACGCTCTCGGGTGCTTTAGAGTGCCGAGTTATTCACTGCGCATGAAGAAATGACCACCTCCAACGTTTGGTTTATGTTTTATAAGCATTTTTAATTTTATTGCTTAAATCGCATTTTCTCGGCGAGCTGAGCACTTTTTCTGAATTGTGCCGCTCCCGTCACTCTGGTTAGGTTGGCATCGAAAAAAACGCTCTCGGGTGCTTTAGAGTGCCGAGTTTATCACTGCGCATGAAGAAATGACCACCTCCAACGTTTGGTTTATGTTTTATAAGCATTTTTAATTTTATTGCTTAAATCGCATTTTCTCGGCGAGCTGAGCGCTTTTTCTGAATTGTGCCGCTCCCGTCACTCTGGTTAGGTTGGCATCGAAAAAAACGCTCACGGGTGCTTTAGAGTGCCGAGTTTATTACTGCGCATTAAGAAATGACCACCTCCAACGTTTGGTTTATGTTTTATAAGCATTTTTAATTTTATTGCTTAAATCGCATTTTCTCGGCGAGCTGAGCACTTTTTCTGAATTGTGCCGCTCCCGTCACTCTGGTTAGGTTGGCATCGAAAAAAACGCTCTCGGGTGCTTTAGAGTGCCGAGTTTATCACTGCGCATGAAGAAATGACCACTTCCAACGTTTGGTTTATGTTTTATAAGCATTTTTAATTTTATTGCTTAAATCGCATTTTCTCGGCGAGCTGAGCACGTTTTCTGAATTGTGCCGCTCCCGTCACTCTGGTTAGGTTGGCATCGAAAAAAACGCTCTCGGGTGCTTTAGAGTGCCGAGTTATTCACTGCGCATGAAGAAATGACCACCTCCAACGTTTGGTTTATGTTTGATAAGCATTTTTAATTTTATTGCTTAAATCGCATTTTCTCGGCGAGCTGAGCACTTTTTCTGAATTGTGCCGCTCCCGTCACTCTGGTTAGGTTGGCATCGAAAAAAACGCTCTCGGGTGCTTTAGAGTGCCGAGTTTATTACTGCGCATTAAGAAATGACCACCTCCAACGTTTGGTTTATGTTTTATAAGCATTTTTAATTTTATTGCTTAAATCGCATTTTCTAGCTGAGCTGAGCGCTTTTTCTGAATTGTGCCGCTCCCGTCACTCTGGTTAGGTTGGCATCGAAAAAAACGCTCTCGGGTGCTTTAGAGTGCCGAGTTTATTACTGCGCATTAAGAAATGACCACCTCCAACGTTTGGTTTATGTTTTATAAGCATTTTTAATTTTATTGCTTAAATCGCATTTTCTCGGCGAGCTGAGCACTTTTTCTGAATTGTGCCGCTCCTGTCACTCTGGTTAGGTTGGCATCGAAAAAAACGCTCTCGGGTGCTTTAGAGTGCCGAGTTATTCACTGCGCATGAAGAAATGACCACCTCCAACGTTTGGTTTATGTTTTATAAGCATTTTTAATTGTATTGCTTAAATCGCATTTTCTCGGCGAGCTGAGCACTTTTTCTGAATTGTGCCGCTCCCGTCACTCTGGTTAGGTTGGCATCGAAAAAAACGCTCTCGGGTGCTTTAGAGTGCCGAGTTTATCACTGCGCATGAAGAAATGACCACCTCCAACGTTTGGTTTATGTTTTATAAGCATTTTTAATTTTATTGCTTAAATCGCATTTTCTCGGCGAGCTGAGCGCTTTTTCTGAATTGTGCCGCTCCCGTCACTCTGGTTAGGTTGGCATCGAAAAAAACGCTCTCGGGTGCTTTAGAGTGCCGAGTTATTCACTGCGCATGAAGAAATGACCACCTCCAACGTTTGGTTTATGTTTAATAAGCATTTTTAATTTTATTGCTTAAATCGCATTTTCTCGGCGAGCTGAGCACTTTTTCTGAATTGTGCCGCTCCCGTCACTCTGGTTAGGTTGGCATCGAAAAAAACGCTCTCGGGTGCTTTAGAGTGCCGAGTTTATTACTGCGCATTAAGAAATGACCACCTCCAACGTTTGGTTTATGTTTTATAAGCATTTTTAATTTTATTGCTTAAATCGCATTTTCTCGGCGAGCTGAGCACTTTTTCTGAATTGTGCCGCTCCCGTCACTCTGGTTAGGTTGGCATCGAAAAAAACGCTCTCGGGTGCTTTAGAGTGCCGAGTTTATCACTGCGCATGAAGAAATGACCACCTCCAACGTTTGGTTTATGTTTAATAAGCATTTTTAATTTTATTGCTTAAATCGCATTTTCTCGGCGAGCTGAGCACTTTTTCTGAATTGTGCCGCTCCCGTCACTCTGGTTAGGTTGGCATCGAAAAAAACGCTCTCGGGTGCTTTAGAGTGCCGACTTTATCACTGCGCATGAAGAAATGACCACCTCCAACGTTTGGTTTATGTTTTATAAGCATTTTTAATTTTATTGCTTAAATCGCATTTTCTCGGCGAGCTGAGCACTTTTTCTGAATTGTGCCGCGCCCGTCACTCTGGTTAGGTTGGCATCGAAAAAAACGCTCACGGGTGCTTTAGAGTGCCGAGTTTATTACTGCGCATTAAGAAATGACCACCTCCAACGTTTGGTTTATGTTTTATAAGCATTTTTAATTTTATTGCTTAAATCGCATTTTCTCGGCGAGCTGAGCACTTTTTCTGAATTGTGCCGCTCCCGTCACTCTGGTTAGGTTGGCATCGAAAAAAACGCTCTCGGGTGCTTTAGAGTACCGAGTTATTCACTGCGCATGAAGAAATGACCACCTCCAACGTTTGGTTTATGTTTTATAAGCATTTTTAATTTTATTGCTTAAATCGCATTTTCTCGGCGAGCTGAGCACTTTTTCTGAATTGTGCCGCTCCCGTCACTCTGGTTAGGTTGGCATCGAAAAAAACGCTCTCGGGTGCTTTAGAGTGCCGAGTTTATCACTGCGCATGAAGAAATGACCACCTCCAACGTTTGGTTTATGTTTTATAAGCATTTTTAATTTTATTGCTTAAATCGCATTTTCTCGGCGAGCTGAGCGCTTTTTCTGAATTGTGCCGCTCCCGTCACTCTGGTTAGGTTGGCATCGAAAAAAACGGTTTCGGGTGCTTTAGAGTGCCGAGTTTATCACTGCGCATGAAGAAATGACCACCTCCAACGTTTGGTTTATGTTTTATAAGCATTTTTAATTTTATTGCTTAAATCGCATTTTCTCGGCGAGCTGAGCGCTTTTTCTGAATTGTGCCGCTCCCGTAACTCTGGTTAGGTTGGCATCGAAAAAAACGCTCTCGGGTGCTTTAGAGTGCCGAGTTTATCACTGCGCATGAAGAAATGACCACTTCCAACGTTTGGTTTATGTTTTATAAGCATTTTTAATTTTATTGCTTAAATCGCATTTTCTCGGCGAGCTGAGCACTTTTTCTGAATTGTGCCGCTCCCGTCACTCTGGTTAGGTTGGCATCGAAAAAAACGCTCTCGGGTGCTCTAGAGTGCCGAGTTTATTACTGCGCATTAAAAAATGACCACCTCCAACGTTTGGTTTATGTTTTATAAGCATTTTTAATTTTATTGCTTAAATCGCATTTTCTCGGCGAGCTGAGCACTTTTTCTGAATTGTGCCGCTCCCGTCACTCTGGTTAGGTTGGCATCGAAAAAAACGCTCTCGGGTGCTTTAGAGTGCCGAGTTATTCACTGCGCATGAAGAAATGACCACCTCCAACGTTTGGTTTATGTTTAATAAGCATTTTTAATTTTATTGCTTAAATCGCATTTTCTCGGCGAGCTGAGCACTTTTTCTGAATTGTGCCGCTCCCGTCACTCTGGTTAGGTTGGCATCGAAAAAAACGCTCTCGGGTGCTTTAGAGTGCCGAGTTTATTACTGCGCATTAAGAAATGACCACCTCCAACGTTTGGTTTATGTTTTATAAGCATTTTTAATTTTATTGCTTAAATCGCATTTTCTCGGCGAGCTCAGCGCTTTTTCTGAATTGTGCCGCTCCCGTCACTCTGGTTAGGTTGGCATCGAAAAAAACGCTCTCGGGTGCTCTAGAGTGCCGAGTTTATTACTGCGCATTAAAAAATGACCACCTCCAACGTTTGGTTTATGTTTTATAAGCATTTTTAATTTTATTTCTTAAATCGCATTTTCTCGGCGAGCTGAGCACTTTTTCTGAATTGTGCCGCTCCCGTCACTCTGGTTAGGTTGGCATCGAAAAAAACGCTATCGGGTGCTTTAGAGTGCCGAGTTATTCACTGCGCATGAAGAAATGACCACCTCCAACGTTTGGTTTATGTTTAATAAGCATTTTTAATTTTATTGCTTAAATCGCATTTTCTCGGCGAGCTGAGCACTTTTTCTGAATTGTGCCGCTCCCGTCACTCTGGTTAGGTTGGCATCGAAAAAAACGCTCTCGGGTGCTTTAGAGTGCCGAGTTTATTACTGCGCATTAAGAAATGACCACCTCCAACGTTTGGTTTATGTTTTATAAGCATTTTTAATTTTATTGCTTAAATCGCATTTTCTCGGCGAGCTGAGCGCTTTTTCTGAATTGTGCCGCTCCCGTCACTCTGGTTAGGTTGGCATCGAAAAAAACGCTCTCGGGTGCTTTAGAGTGCCGAGTTATTCACTGCGCATGAAGAAATGACCACCTCCAACGTTTGGTTTATGTTTAATAAGCATTTTTAATTTTATTGCTTAAATCGCATTTTCTCGGCGAGCTGAGCACTTTTTCTGAATTGTGCCGCTCCCGTCACTCTGGTTAGGTTGGCATCGAAAAAAACGCTCTCGGGTGCTTTAGAGTGCCGAGTTTATTACTGCGCATTAAGAAATGACCACCTCCAACGTTTGGTTTATGTTTTATAAGCATTTTTAATTTTATTGCTTAAATCGCATTTTCTCGGCGAGCTGAGCGCTTTTTCTGAATTGTGCCGCTCCCGTCACTCTGGTTAGGTTGGCATCGAAAAAAACGCTCTCGGGTGCTTTAGAGTGCCGAGTTTATTACTGCGCATTAAGAAATGACCACCTCCAACGTTTGGTTTATGTTTTATAAGCATTTTTAATTTTATTGCTTAAATCGCATTTTCTCAGCGAGCTGAGCACTTTTTCTGAATTGTGCCGCTCCCGTCACTCTGGTTAGGTTGGCATCGAAAAAAACGCTCTCGGGTGCTTTAGAGTGCCGAGTTTATCACTGCGCATGAAGAAATGACCACCTCCAACGTTTGGTTTATGTTTAATAAGCATTTTTAATTTTATTGCTTAAATCGCATTTTCTCGGCGAGCTGAGCACTTTTTCTGAATTGTGCCGCTCCCGTCACTCTGGTTAGGTTGGCATCGAAAAAAACGCTCTCGGGTGCTTTAGAGTGCCGACTTTATCACTGCGCATGAAGAAATGACCACCTCCAACGTTTGGTTTATGTTTTATAAGCATTTTTAATTTTATTGCTTAAATCGCATTTTCTCGGCGAGCTGAGCGCTTTTTCTGAATTGTGCCGCTCCCGTCACTCTGGTTAGGTTGGCATCGAAAAAAACGCTCTCGGGTGCTTTAGAGTGCCGAGTTTATCACTGCGCATGAAGAAATGACCACCTCCAACGTTTGGTTTATGTTTTATAAGCATTTTTAATTTTATTGCTTAAATCGCATTTTCTCGGCGAGTTGAGCGCTTTTTCTGAATTGTGCCGCTCCCGTAACTCTGGTTAGGTTGGCATCGAAAAAAACGCTCTCGGGTGCTTTAGAGTGCCGAGTTTATCACTGCGCATGAAGAAATGACCACTTCCAACGTTTGGTTTATGTTTTATAAACGTTTTTAATTTTATTGCTTAAATCGCATTTTCTCGGCGAGCTGAGCACTTTTTCTGAATTGTGCCGCTCCCGTCACTCTGGTTAGGTTGGCATCGAAAAAAACGCTCTCGGGTGCTCTAGAGTGCCGAGTTTATTACTGCGCATTAAGAAATGACCACCTCCAACGTTTGGTTTATGTTTTATAAGCATTTTTAATTTTATTGCTTAAATCGCATTTTCTCGGCGAGCTGAGCACTTTTTCTGAATTGTGCCGCTCCCGTCACTCTGGTTAGGTTGGCATCGAAAAAAACGCTCTCGGGTGCTTTAGAGTGCCGAGTTATTCACTGCGCATGAAGAAATGACCACCTCCAACGTTTGGTTTATGTTTTATAAGCATTTTTAATTTTATTGCTTAAATCGCATTTTCTCGGCGAGCTGAGCACTTTTTCTGAATTGTGCCGCTCCCGTCACTCTGGTTAGGTTGGCATCGAAAAAAACGCTCTCGGGTGCTTTAGAGTGCCGAGTTTATCACTGCGCATGAAGAAATGACCACCTCCAACGTTTGGTTTATGTTTTATAAGCATTTTTAATTTTATTGCTTAAATCGCATTTTCTCGGCGAGCTGAGCGCTTTTTCTGAATTGTGCCGCTCCCGTCACTCTGGTTAGGTTGGCATCGAAAAAAACGCTCACGGGTGCTTTAGAGTGCCGAGTTTATTACTGCGCATTAAGAAATGACCACCTCCAACGTTTGGTTTATGTTTTATAAGCATTTTTAATTTTATTGCTTAAATCGCATTTTCTCGGCGAGCTGAGCACTTTTTCTGAATTGTGCCGCTCCCGTCACTCTGGTTAGGTTGGCATCGAAAAAAACGCTCTCGGGTGCTTTAGAGTGCCGAGTTTATCACTGCGCATGAAGAAATGACCACTTCCAACGTTTGGTTTATGTTTTATAAGCATTTTTAATTTTATTGCTTAAATCGCATTTTCTCGGCGAGCTGAGCACGTTTTCTGAATTGTGCCGCTCCCGTCACTCTGGTTAGGTTGGCATCGAAAAAAACGCTCTCGGGTGCTTTAGAGTGCCGAGTTATTCACTGCGCATGAAGAAATGACCACCTCCAACGTTTGGTTTATGTTTGATAAACATTTTTAATTTTATTGCTTAAATCGCATTTTCTCGGCGAGCTGAGCACTTTTTCTGAATTGTGCCGCTCCCGTCACTCTGGTTAGGTTGGCATCGAAAAAAACGCTCTCGGGTGCTTTAGAGTGCCGAGTTTATTACTGCGCATTAAGAAATGACCACCTCCAACGTTTGGTTTATGTTTTATAAGCATTTTTAATTTTATTGCTTAAATCGCATTTTCTAGCTGAGCTGAGCGCTTTTTCTGAATTGTGCCGCTCCCGTCACTCTGGTTAGGTTGGCATCGAAAAAAACGCTCTCGGGTGCTTTAGAGTGCCGAGTTTATTACTGCGCATTAAGAAATGACCACCTCCAACGTTTGGTTTATGTTTTATAAGCATTTTTAATTTTATTGCTTAAATCGCATTTTCTCGGCGAGCTGAGCACTTTTTCTGAATTGTGCCGCTCCTGTCACTCTGGTTAGGTTGGCATCGAAAAAAACGCTCTCGGGTGCTTTAGAGTGCCGAGTTTATCACTGCGCATGAAGAAATGACCACCTCCAACGTTTGGTTTATGTTTAATAAGCATTTTTAATTTTATTGCTTAAATCGCATTTTCTCGGCGAGCTGAGCACTTTTTCTGAATTGTGCCGCTCCCGTCACTCTGGTTAGGTTGGCATCGAAAAAAACGCTCTCGGGTGCTTTAGAGTGCCGACTTTATCACTGCGCATGAAGAAATGACCACCTCCAACGTTTGGTTTATGTTTTATAAGCATTTTTAATTTTATTGCTTAAATCGCATTTTCTCGGCGAGCTGAGCACTTTTTCTGAATTGTGCCGCGCCCGTCACTCTGGTTAGGTTGGCATCGAAAAAAACGCTCACGGGTGCTTTAGAGTGCCGAGTTTATTACTGCGCATTAAGAAATGACCACCTCCAACGTTTGGTTTATGTTTTATAAGCATTTTTAATTTTATTGCTTAAATCGCATTTTCTCGGCGAGCTGAGCACTTTTTCTGAATTGTGCCGCTCCCGTCACTCTGGTTAGGTTGGCATCGAAAAAAACGCTCTCGGGTGCTTTAGAGTGCCGAGTTATTCACTGCGCATGAAGAAATGACCACCTCCAACGTTTGGTTTATGTTTTATAAGCATTTTTAATTTTATTGCTTAAATCGCATTTTCTCGGCGAGCTGAGCACTTTTTCTGAATTGTGCCGCTCCCGTCACTCTGGTTAGGTTGGCATCGAAAAAAACGCTCTCGGGTGCTCTAGAGTGCCGAGTTTATTACTGCGCATTAAAAAATGACCACCTCCAACGTTTGGTTTATGTTTTATAAGCATTTTTAATTTTATTGCTTAAATCGCATTTTCTCGGCGAGCTGAGCACTTTTTCTGAATTGTGCCGCTCCCGTCACTCTGGTTAGGTTGGCATCGAAAAAAACGCTCTCGGGTGCTTTAGAGTGCCGAGTTATTCACTGCGCATGAAGAAATGACCACCTCCAACGTTTGGTTTATGTTTAATAAGCATTTTTAATTTTATTGCTTAAATCGCATTTTCTCGGCGAGCTGAGCGCTTTTTCTGAATTGTGCCGCTCCCGTCACTCTGGTTAGGTTGGCATCGAAAAAAACGCTCTCGGGTGCTTTAGAGTGCCGAGTTATTCACTGCGCATGAAGAAATGACCACCTCCAACGTTTGGTTTATGTTTAATAAGCATTTTTAATTTTATTGCTTAAATCGCATTTTCTCGGCGAGCTGAGCACTTTTTCTGAATTGTGCCGCTCCCGTCACTCTGGTTAGGTTGGCATCGAAAAAAACGCTCTCGGGTGCTTTAGAGTGCCGAGTTTATCACTGCGCATGAAGAAATGACCACCTCCAACGTTTGGTTTATGTTTTATAAGCATTTTTAATTTTATTGCTTAAATCGCATTTTCTCGGCGAGCTGAGCGCTTTTTCTGAATTGTGCCGCTCCCGTCACTCTGGTTAGGTTGGCATCGAAAAAAACGCTCTCGGGTGCTTTAGAGTGCCGAGTTTATCACTGCGCATGAAGAAATGACCACCTCTAACGTTTGGTTTATGTTTTATAAGCATTTTTAATTTTATTGCTTAAATCGCATTTTCTCGGCGAGTTGAGCGCTTTTTCTGAATTGTGCCGCTCCCGTAACTCTGGTTAGGTTGGCATCGAAAAAAACGCTCTCGGGTGCTTTAGAGTGCCGAGTTTATCACTGCGCATGAAGAAATGACCACTTCCAACGTTTGGTTTATGTTTTATAAGCGTTTTTAATTTTATTGCTTAAATCGCATTTTCTCGGCGAGCTGAGCACTTTTTCTGAATTGTGCCGCTCCCGTCACTCTGGTTAGGTTGGCATCGAAAAAAACGCTCTCGGGTGCTCTAGAGTGCCGAGTTTATTACTGCGCATTAAGAAATGACCACCTCCAACGTTTGGTTTATGTTTTATAAGCATTTTTAATTTTATTGCTTAAATCGCATTTTCTCGGCGAGCTGAGCACTTTTTCTGAATTGTGCCGCTCCCGTCACTCTGGTTAGGTTGGCATCGAAAAAAACGCTCTCGGGTGCTTTAGAGTGCCGAGTTATTCACTGCGCATGAAGAAATGACCACCTCCAACGTTTGGTTTATGTTTTATAAGCATTTTTAATTTTATTGCTTAAATCGCATTTTCTCGGCGAGCTGAGCACTTTTTCTGAATTGTGCCGCTCCCGTCACTCTGGTTAGGTTGGCATCGAAAAAAACGCTCACGGGTGCTTTAGAGTGCCGAGTTTATTACTGCGCATTAAGAAATGACCACCTCCAACGTTTGGTTTATGTTTTATAAGCATTTTTAATTTTATTGCTTAAATCGCATTTTCTCGGCGAGCTGAGCACTTTTTCTGAATTGTGCCGCTCCCGTCACTCTGGTTAGGTTGGCATCGAAAAAAACGCTCTCGGGTGCTTTAGAGTGCCGAGTTATTCACTGCGCATGAAGAAATGACCACCTCCAACGTTTGGTTTATGTTTTATAAGCATTTTTAATTTTATTGCTTAAATCGCATTTTCTCGGCGAGCTGAGCACTTTTTCTGAATTGTGCCGCTCCCGTCACTCTGGTTAGGTTGGCATCGAAAAAAACGCTCTCGGGTGCTTTAGAGTGCCGAGTTTATCACTGCGCATGAAGAAATGACCACCTCCAACGTTTGGTTTATGTTTTATAAGCATTTTTAATTTTATTGCTTAAATCGCATTTTCTCGGCGAGCTGAGCGCTTTTTCTGAATTGTGCCGCACCCGTCAATCTGGTTAGGTTGGCATCGAAAAAAACGCTCTCGGGTGCTTTAGAGTGCCGAGTTTATCACTGCGCATGAAAAAATGACCACCTCCAACGTTTGGTTTATGTTTTATAAGCATTTTTAATTTTATTGCTTAAATCGCATTTTCTCGGCGAGCTGAGCGCTTTTTCTGAATTGTGCCGCTCCCGTAACTCTGGTTAGGTTGGCATCGAAAAAAACGCTCTCGGGTGCTTTAGAGTGCCGAGTTTATCACTGCGCATGAAGAAATGACCACTTCCAACGTTTGGTTTATGTTTTATAAGCATTTTTAATTTCATTGCTTAAATCGCATTTTCTCGGCGAGCTGAGCACTTTTTCTGAATTGTGCCGCTCCCGTCACTCTGGTTAGGTTGGCATCGAAAAAAACGCTCTCGGGTGCTCTAGAGTGCCGGGTTTATTACTGCGCATTAAGAAATGACCACCTCCAACGTTTGGTTTATGTTTTATAAGCATTTTTAATTTTATTGCTTAAATCGCATTTTCTCGGCGAGCTGAGCACTTTTTCTGAATTGTGCCGCTCCCGTCACTCTGGTTAGGTTGGCATCGAAAAAAACGCTCTCGGGTGCTTTAGAGTGCCGAGTTTATTACTGCGCATTAAGAAATGACCACCTCCAACGTTTGGTTTATGTTTTATAAGCATTTTTAATTTTATTGCTTAAATCGCATTTTCTCGGCGAGCTGAGCACTTTTTCTGAATTGTGCCGCTCCCGTCACTCTGGTTAGGTTGGCATCGAAAAAAACGCTCTCGGGTGCTTTAGAGTGCCGAGTTATTCACTGCGCATGAAGAAATGACCACCTCCAACGTTTGGTTCATGTTTTATAAGCATTTTTAATTTTATTGCTTAAATCGCATTTTCTCGGCGAGCTGAGCACTTTTTCTGAATTGTGCCGCTCCCGTCACTCTGGTTAGGTTGGCATCGAAAAAAACGCTCTCGGGTGCTTTAGAGTGCCGAGTTTATCACTGCGCATGAAGAAATGACCACCTCCAACGTTTGGTTTATGTTTTATAAGCATTTTTAATTTTATTGCTTAAATCGCATTTTCTCGGCGAGCTGAGCGCTTTTTC